>NC_143032.1:48985000-49107500 GCF_057628025.1 Oncorhynchus mykiss
CGCGGCTGAGCCGTTGTTGCTCCAACAACAGCACTTACAGTTGACCGGGGCAGCTCTAGCAAGGTAGAAATTTGACCACTGACTTGTTGGAAAGGTGGCATCCTATGACTGTGCCACATTAAAAGTCACTGAGCTCTTCAGTAAGGACATTCTACTGCCAATGTTTGTCTCTGGAGATTGCATGGCTGTGTGCTCAATTTTATACACCTGTCAGCAACGGGTGTGGCTGAAATAGCTGAATACATAGTTTTGTATATATAGTGTTCTAATCTTTGTTGTGTGTGTATCACAGTATTCAGTGTCGTTGTGCTGATCAGGGTCTGGTGTTTCTAAATTGTGTGGCAGGGGTACAGTAGTGTTGAGTTCTATTGAATGTAGTGAGTGGTGTTGAACAGTGTTGAGTGGAATTGTAGTTTTCAGGAGGACTGCAATAAGACACAGGAGGGGGATGGCCCCAGAAGCCCACTGCATGCTGTTGCCACGGATACACACGACATAACCAGCCCTGCTCCAAATATGAATCACCATCACACACACACTCGCACTCACCCGCCGGACTATTTGCATTGACCCTCTTAGTTTGCACGGACTCCTTTCACTCCTTTCATACGCTGCTGCTACTGATTATTTCTATTTTTCGGTAAAACTTTTGTCATTCTATTGCTTATGAGCTTTGTTATGTTCTTGTCACAATTTATTCAACTTATGGGTCGGTAATCAGCTGGTGACTTTCCAGATTTGATTGGTTTTGATATAACTGAAATAACTGTTTGATACATGGAACTAGGAAGCACTGAATTTAGTAACGTGTGTTGTCATTTGTGTAAATAAGGGCGCTACTTTCTCCCAAAATGTTAATTAGAATTCTATGGGAAAGCCGTCCGTTCCTGGGGCTTTTCTCCTCGTGAATGTTTTAACCGTGTTTGATATTTATTTTTGGGTGATCTCTGTTTTAAGTGATCTGCTGATAATTGCTTCAGGGTTGTTGGGTCTAAGAAGGATGTAGGATCAGTCCCACTGTTGTTTATTCAGATTCATATCGATTTTCAAAGAAGCTTTTAAAATGGCCATTAATCGCATTGTTGTTTCTAATTCATTTGAAAATTACAATTGGTTTGGCGTGTATTTGCTTTTTGAGGGCTGCAATATTTTTACCAGGTTTATTTGCCATTAAGTTGTGTGCTTTATTTGTAGTTTAACCTGTAGTTGTTGTCTCTCTTGAAAGTAAAATATCATATTCCTGCATATGTAAAAAATATATGTTGTTTTCTTCTTTACCTTGTAATGATTTTTATTGGCTTTTCCCAAGAGACTGATTCATTTTTCTTTACTTTTCATTTCTAACTCAGATATAATTTTTTCCATGTATGAGATTATCATTCCCCTAATGTACGCCTTAAAAGCATCCCAAAATATATCTGTTGTTGGCTTTTCTCTGTCCCCTATGTCTACATGTTTAATGTTTACATTTTTTCCCATTTACGTATTTAATAAATTTGGGGTCTTGAAGATGCGCTCTTTTCATTCTCTATATTCTGTCACATGACATAGTGAATTTTCTGTTGGTGTAATTAAGCATTATACCGGAGAATGATTCGATGTCACTACGTCATGGATTTTTAAACCCAGTAAATTGTTGTGTGCATTTCAAAATAGTCATCTCCAGGTGTCCTGTAAATTATTTTTAAATTTGACATTTTTCATCATCTTTGCAGGCTCCTTGAGATTGCTTTTTAAATGCTACTTCTGTCAATCTTATCGAATATATGATTTAGGTCGCCTGCTAAAATAATAGTTATTGTCTGGATCTGATCTAATATAGCTTGAATTCTATCTAAAAACACCAGATTTGCCCCTGTGGGACATACAGTGCATTCGGAAAGTATTCCGACCCCTTGACTTTTTCCAGAATTTTGTTACGTTACAGCCTTAATCTGAAATGGATTAAATATGTTTGATTTTTATCATCAATACCCCATAATGACAAAGCGAAAACAGGGTTTTAGAATCTGCTTGCAAATTTATAATAAAAAATATTTAAAAAATACCTGTTCAGACCATTTGCTATGAGAAATTGAGCTCAGGTGCATCCTGTTTCCATTGATCATCCTTGAGATGTTTCTACAACTTTATTGGAGTCAACATGTGGTAAATTAAATTGATTGGACATTATTTGGAAAGGCACACAACTGTCTATTTAAGGTCCCACAGTTGACAGTGCATGTCCGATCAAAAACCAAGCCATGAGGTCAAGGGAATTGTCCGTAGAGCTCTGAGACAGGATTGTGTCGAGGCACAGATCTGGGGAAGGGCACCAAAACAATTCTGCAGCATTGAAGGTTCCCAAAAACACAGTAGCCTCCATACTTCAGAAATGGAAGGAGTTTGGAACCACCAAGACTCTTCCTAAAGCTGGTCACCTGGCTAAACTGAGCAATTGGGGGAGAAGGGCCTTGGTCAGGGAGGTGACCAAGAACCCGATGTTCACTCTGACAGAGCTCCAGAGTTCGCCTGTGGAGATGGGGGGAAACTTCCAGAAGGACAACCATCTCTGCAACATTCCACCAATCAGGCCTTTATTGTAGAGTGGCCAGACAAAATCCACTCCTCTGTAAAGGACACATGACAGCCCGCTTGGAGTTTCCCAAAAGGCACCTAAAGACTCTCAGATCATGAGAAACAAGATTCTCTGGTCTGATGAAACCAAGATTGAATTATTTGGCCTGAATGCCTAGCGTCACGTCTGGAGGAAACCAGGCACCATTCCTACGGTGAAGCATGGTGGTGGCAGCATCATGCTGTGGGGATGCATTTCAGCGACAGGGACTGGGAGATTAGCCAGGATCGAGGGAAAGATTAACAGAGAAAAGTACAGAGAGATCCATGATGAAAACAGCGTTTGAGAGGATCTGCAGAAAAGAGTGGGAGAAACTCCCCAAATGCAAGTGTGCCAAGCTTGTAGCATCATACCCAAGGAGACTGAAGGTTGTAACCACTGCCAAAGGTGCTTCAACAAAGTACTGAGTAAAGGGTCTGAATTTCTGAAAAGCTGTGGTTGTTTTGTCATGAGGTATTGTATGTCGTTTGATGAGGGGGGAAAAAATGATTTAATACCTTTGAGTAATTGTAACATAACAAAATGTGGAAAGAGTCAAGGGGTCTGAAGAATTTCCGAATGCACAGTACAATTAAATCAATGTGTATTTTGTAACATGTAAGGTAATATTCAACATTATAAAATGGGAGATTCACCGTATGAACACCTAGTTATTGTTTACAGTATATATATAGAGCGTGTGAGCATGTGGGCTGAGTGGACATTTAACAGAGAACACACAAAAAAACATAAAGCAAAGTACTTCTTTGTACTTTGAGGAACTGTGCCTTTTTAGGGCTTTTAAGCTCCTACTCCTCTCCTAATGTACCAACAGTCTGTGGATTATGTCATTGGAGAAAGACTGCCACTTAGGTACTGTGGTCAGTTTGTATTACCTTGTAAATTAAAAGGGAGAGTGGGTCCACCAAGAGACTGACATGAGATAAGTAGAGGCCCCACACATACTTCTGAGAAGTGTCTGATGCCCTCCCAGTCACCCTGTCCCAATCCCCTCGATAGAGCCCCTCTCCACTCTCACCAATAACGCCATTGAATCTTAGCTATAATGACAAACAGAATAATAATGACTCAACACTCTCTCCTAATCTGTCCAGAACACTTTTTCATTTTAAAGTAGGTTTTGCAAGTCAGATGACATTGTAGTATAGTTAAATCTTTCCTTCTCTCTCTCCCAAGCCAAACCCATCCCTCTCCACCTCCAAACCCATCCCTGCACCCCCTTTACACCACCCAAGCCAAGTTTTCCTCAACCTCCCATCCTTACCCATCCAAGCCAAGCTTGTCCCAAGCCAAGCTTGTAGCTTGATTGGGGCTTAATCCGTGCTTGTGAACTCTATCCTCTGCGCTCCCCTCCACACCCACAGCACTGCCGGGAAGCTGAGGTGAGACTTGATCCTCTTTTCCTCCACTGACTGTCTAATCGGAATGTATTCCTTGAGTTTCTCTCTCAACCTAGCAGACAGGTCCTAGACGAATTGAATGGACCGGACGTCCTTTCTCCCTGTCCCTCAGAAAGTTTATTTTGGTCTGATAGTTTCACATCTCTCCTCCTCTAAACTTTTCCCTCCGCTTGTGGACTTCAGTGCACAACACATCAGCTATCTGTGACCAGGCTAAAAAACCTTTCCAAGCCAAACCTTCATATCATAACCGCTAACCGCTACACATAGCCTACATCGTTAATGTCACCAATATTAGCTAACGTCATAGCTTATCAATATAGCTACTAGAACTAACGTGTAAGTAAACCCACTACAATCATGCAGTACAGTGAACAGTCAGCAAGCAGTTTAGCAGTTACACCGGCTCTAGTACTTCATTTTTAAAGAAATTAATTATTTGTTCAAAACTGTTCAACTGTTGTCTTTCTCTTTGAGTCAACTACTCACCACATTTTATGCACTGCAGTGCTAGCTAGCTGTAGCTTATTCTTTCAGTACTGGATTAATTCTCCGATCCTTTGATAGGGTGGACAATATGTCAGTTCATGCCCCAAGAGCACTGATATGTTGGAGGATGTCCTCCAGGAGGTTGTTATGATTACTGTGTAAGTCTATGGAAGGGGTTGAGAACCATGAGCCTCCTAGGTTTTGTATTGGAGTCAATGTACCCGGAGGAGGACGGAAACTAGCTGTACTCCGGCTACACCATGGTGCTACCATACAAAGTGCTGTTGAGACTACTGTAGATATTTATTACAAAACAGTGTGTTTTAATCAATTATTTGGTGGCGTGAATATATTTATTATAGTTTTATCTAAAAAGGATAACTTTTTTAATGTTTCACCATTTTAAAAAAAATAATTCACGGAGGATGGTCCTCCCCTTCCTACTCTGAGGAGCCTCCACTGTCGTGTATATAGCCAAGTTATCTTTACTCATTGTGTATTTATTCCGCGTTATTATTTTTTCTATATTTTTCTCTTTGCAGTGTTGGGAAGGGACCAAGTAAGCATTTCACTGTTAATCTACACCTGTTGTTTACGAAGCACGTGACATATCAAATTTGATTTGACGCACACTGTCGTGCACGCACACACACACCTTCATGTTCACACACACCACACATTCATACGGGCATACGATCACATGCAAACACACATATGATCAGTGGAGTTGTATACAGGTGAGGCAAGTTGGCAAGGAAGGGCCATGGCTAGAAAGTGATTACCAGGAGATGTGGTTCAGACACCTAGGTTGTGTAACATCTTTGTGTGAGGTGTGGAGCAGCTGCTGTTCTCTCCCATGGTGTGTCTGTCCAAGACACATTCCAATCCCTCCTTACTGTTCCAGTTATCAACCTGATGGCGATTAGGGTATTGTTTTTGGCTCGATACTCGCCCTCCACTCCGCCACTCCTCCATTCCCAGGCAGATGGAAAATTCTAATAAGAATCTGTGTCAGCTCCTGTTCTGCCACTCTGATTAATTTCCAATAACAAACCAGGGGACAACTGTTGTGTGACTCCCATACTTTTCTTTAGGGGTTGTGAGGACACAGTGTCTCTTTATCTATTGTGGCTAAAGGAAAATTCCACTCAAAAACTATCTTTTGGAATTTGTTCCATTAGTCCATTGTTGATATAGTCCTAAAATGTGTTGCATGTCAACAATCAAGTTTTAAAGATGTATAACTTGCAAAATACTGAAATATTTTGCATTGTGTGATGCATGCCTCGGCATGCTGTCAATTAACTTCTGGGCCACATCCTGACTGATGGCAGCCCATTCTTGCATAATCAATGCTTGGAGTTTGTCCGAATTTGTGGGGTTTTGTTTGCCCACCCGCCTCTTGAGGATTGACCACAAGTTCTCAATGGGATTAAGGTCTGGGGAGTTTCCTTGCCATGGACCCAAAATATCGATGTTTTGTTCCCCGAGCCACTTAGTTATCACTTTTGCCTTATGGCAAGGTGCTCTATCATGCTGGAAAAGGCATTGTTCGTCACCAAACTGTTCCTGGATGGTTGGGAGACGTTGCTCTCGGAGGATGTGTTGGTACTATTCTTTATTCATGGCTGTGTTCTTAGGCAATATTGTGAGTGAGCCCACTCCCTTGGCTGAGATGCAACCCCACACATGAATGGTCTCAGGATGCTTTACTGTTGGCATGACACAGGACTGATGGTAGCGCTCACCTTGTCTTCATCCAGATTTTTTCCAGATGCTCCAAACAATCGGAAAGGGGATTCATCAGAGAAAATGACTTTACCCCAGTCCTCAGCGTCCAATCCCTGTACCTTTTGCAGAATATCAGTCTGTCCCAGATGTTTTTCCTGGAGAGAAGTGGCTTCTTTGCTGCCCTTCTTGACACCAAGCCATCCTCCAAAAGTCTTCGCCTCACTGTGCGTGCAGATGCACTCACACCTGCCTGCTGCCATTCCTGAGCAAGCTCTGTACTGGTAGTGCCCCGATCCCGCAGCTGTATCAACTTTAGGAGACGGTCCTGGCGCTTGCTGGACTTTCTTGGGCACCCTGAAGCCTTCTTCACAACAATTGAACCGCTCTCCTTGAAGTTCTTGATGATCCGATAAATGGTTGATTTACATGCAATCTTACTGGCAGCAATACCCTTGCCTGTGAAGCCCTTTTTGTGCAAACCAATGATGACGGCACGTGTTTCCTTGCAGGTATCCATGGTTGACAGAGGAAGAACAATTATTCCAAGCACCATCCTCCTTTTTAAGCTTCCAGTCTGTTATTCGAACTCAATCAGAATGACAGTGTGATCTCCAGCCTTGTCCTCGTCAACACTCACACCTGTGTTAACGAGAGAATCACTGACATGATGTCAGCTGGTCCTTTTGTGGTAGGGCTGAAATGCAGGGGAAATGTTTTTTGGGGATTCAGTTCATTTGCATGGCAAAGAGGGACTTTGCAATTAATTGCAATTCATCTGATCACTCTTCATAACATTCTGGAGTATATCCAAATTGCCATTATACAAACTGAGGCAGCAGACTTTGTGAAAATGTATATTTGTGTCATTCTCAAAACATTTGACCACGACTGTATATACACTGAGTGTACAAAACATTAAGAACACCTTCCTAATATTGCGTTGCACCCCCTCCCCCTTTTGCCCTCAGAACAGCCTCAATTCGTCAGGGCATGTAGTCTACAAGGTGTCGAAAGCGTTCCACGGGGATGCTGGCCCATGTTGACTCCAATGCTTCCCAGAGTTGTGTCAAGTTGGCTGGATGTGCTTTGGGTGGTGGACCATTCTTGGTACACATGGGAAACTGTTGAGCCTGAAAAACACAGCAGCATTGCAGTTCTTGACACAAACTGGTGCGCCTGAAACCTACTACCATACCACGTTCAGAGGCACTTAAATATTTTGTCTTGCCCATTCACCCTCCGAATGGCACACATGCACAATCCATGTCTCCAATTGTCTCAGGGCTTAAAATCCTTCTTTAATCTGTCTCCTCCCCTTCATCTACATTGATTGAAGTGGATATAGCTTTGACCTGGATTCACCTGGTCAGTCTATGTCATGGGAAAGAGCTGGTGTTAATGTTTTGTACACCTGCCCCTGCACTGTAGGACTAATTCACTAATCAACCTTAACCCACCACTCAATGCTGTTGATCCCACTAACTATACTAAGCATCACTGTCTTACCAGCAACTGGGACCTACTTTCTACTATTGGGGGATGTTTTACATGTAGATATGATTTGAATATATTATTTCTAATCACATATGCTTTATATATCATTGGTTTTATTATGATTTCACCATTGTCCTTTATGTTGCTGCTCATTTTATTCGTTTGATCTGTGTTTTTCTTCAGGCTTTGTGTTATTTCATAATGTTCCAGTGGAGGTGGTTGGGCGCTAGGAGAGACGGACTCACAAACACAGACAGACAATCAGACAGACAAAAACAACAAGTGGAACAGACAACTAGCAGGATGGTGTCATGTAAATAGAGTGTGGCGGTTGAGGTGTACACGGCACAGTGAAGGTGAGCTATAGGCCCAGTAGAGGAGCCGGCCATCCAATCAGCAGGAGGTCTGGTGGTGAGACCCTGAAAGCCTCTCTGTAGATGAATAATGCAGAGCAGCGGGGCCGAGATAAGACGGCCATTAACCTACATCTGCCCCCCCCCCCCCCCCACACACACACACACACACGCACAAACAAACACACACACGCACAATTAATCCAGAACACTGTCTACCCCCAACACACACACCAGAAAATCCAGACTCTATACTAGATAACACTAGGCTCTCTCCTCCAGCACCACTTTCATCACCATCTACAGAGGAGTCTGTCCAAGGAATTTAGAGTGGGTTAATGGGGTAGGTGTTCAGGTAAGGCCATAGTGAGATATATGTTAGTGCCCAGACACACTCGACCTAACTCTGTCTCAGCACTCTGTGCTGAGATCTCATGTATTAAACACACACCTCTGGAAGGCTGTGTTAAATTAATCATCACAGTATAATTCCCCTAGCACTCCAACTCTGCATCAGACAGACATATGCACACAACACACACACATACTTTGTACATGCAGATACTACTTAACACATTTACAAACATAGAAAAGACACACAATCACACATGCATCTCCACATGCTAACACGTGAACTTACACAATACTTTCAATTTACACAAATAGGTCAAATGCACACAACACACACACACACACACACACACACACACACACACACACACACACACACACACACACACACACACACACACACACACACACACACACACACACACACACACACTCATTAAAGTGGCAGTTCAAATGTAGGTCAGGTTTGATGTATTTAATTGATGATCTTACACAGGGTCACTGTTGAGACACATTTATCAGACAGCTTCCATGAGATACAGATACACACGGTTACACTTCCATAGGAAAATAAAACACAGGTTTCCATAAACCATTAACCTTCTGTTACCAGGACATATAGTATATCAACATGTTTTGCACATATTTGTACTTATTTCAGTGCTATATATTTTTTAAGAGAAATTAGATAGTCATTCTAACAATGAGGAAAATAAATACTGTATTGACATTTATTAAACTGGAAGTGCATCTTAAAGGTCTAATGCAGATGTTTTTATCTCGATATCAAATCATTTTTTGGGTAACAAGAAACAAAGAAGAGAAAGAAACAAAAATATCTTCTTAGCAAAGAGCAATTTCTCAAGCAAGAATTTTGCTAGGACTGTCTGGGAGTGATCTGAGTGGGAGGGGAAAAGTGAAAACTAGCTGTTATTGGCAGAGAAGTTTTAAACACTCTTTCTTATTGGTCTATTAACAAATTTCCCGTTTGGTGATGTCACCAGGCAGGCCAAAACTCCATCCCACCAAAACAGGCAGAAATTTCAGACGATGTTTTCATACAGCTCTTACACTATCATCATTTTCACAATTTCACAGTATTATTCCCTCATAGTGTGGAAATACAGTACCAGTCAAAAGTTTGGACACACCTACTCATTCAATGGTTTTATTTATTTGTACTATTTTCTACATTGTAGAATAATAGTGAAGACATCAAAACTATTAAATAAATTCTAAATAAATCACTGACAAAGTAGGTGAATGGATGATCTCTGCGTGTGCGGTTCCCACTGGGAAGCATGGAGGAGGAGGTGTGAGGGGGTGCTTTGCTGGTGTGGGGGTGCTTTGCCTGTAACACAGTCTGTGATTTATTTAGAATTCAAGGCACACTTAACCAACATGGCTACCACAGCATTCTGCAGCCATACGCCAACCCATCTGGTTTTTGCTTAGTGGGACTATCATTTGTTTTTCAACAGGACAATGACCCAAAACACACATCCAGACTTTAAGGGATATTTGACCAAGAATGAGAGCGATGGAGTGCTGCATCAGATGACCGGGCCTCCACAATCACCCGACCTCAACCCAATTGAGATGGTTTGGGATGAGTTGGACCTGGAAGGAGAGTGATGGAGTGC
This sequence comes from Oncorhynchus mykiss, assembly GCF_057628025.1. Taxonomy (NCBI): domain Eukaryota; kingdom Metazoa; phylum Chordata; class Actinopteri; order Salmoniformes; family Salmonidae; genus Oncorhynchus; species Oncorhynchus mykiss. Next base: position 48,995,079 of record NC_143032.1, read on the forward strand.
TGCATCAGATGACCGGGCCTCCACAATCACCCGACCTCAACCCAATTGAGATGGCAGCCAACAAGTGCTCAGCATGTGTGGAAACTCCTTCAAGACTGTTGGAAAAGCATTCCTCATGAAGCTGGTTGAGAGAATGCGAATAGTGTGCAAAGCTGCCATCAAGGCAAAGGGTGGCAACTTTTTTGGTTACTACATGATTCCATTTGTGTTATTTCATAGTTTTGATGTCTTCACTATTATTTTACAATGTCGAAAATAGTACAAATAAAAACCCTTGAATGAATAGGTGTGTCCAAACTTTTGACTGGTTCAGTATTAAGTAACCCATTTCAGGAAGCTAGGCATATGCTGCATGTCACCACTTCACAGGGGAAGCATTTGAACATAAAAAATATGTTTTTTGGGGTAGAAATGCCTTCTGGAACATGTTAACTTGCATGTGCCTTAATAACAAACGTGTATGCCATCTGTAAATATGAATACATTTGCTAGATAATTCTGAGTTGGTTTAGTCACAGAAAAAGACACGAACCTCCCCACTAGCCATGATTGGCTGAGATAATGCATGGGCTGGAGATGCCGAGAGATGAGTTCTGATTGATCTGCCATGTAAAATGCTTCTGTCTTATGTGTAGATAATCATTGCTACCACTGCTTTTTTGAAAGATATAACGTTAGCCATGGAGTACTGCAAAAGTGTTGCTACTGCTCTCAACAACTTTGTTGCCCTGAATTTGGCATGCTCTATCGACCAAGATCAGTGGGAAAAAGTTGTGATGGACTACTTTCTGCACACAGTCAGCGTGAACCGCAGTGACTTGACAGTACAGGCCAAACAAACATTCATCCATGTATATATGTAAGAGTGTAGCTACATTTTCAGATATTATACAGTGCATTCGAGACTCTTCCTAGAGCTGGCCGCCCAGACAAACTGAGAAATCGGGGGAGAAGGGCCTTGGCCAGGGAGGTGACCAAGAACCCGATGGTCACTCTGACAGAGCTCCAGAATTCCTCTGTGGAGATGGGAGAACCTTCCAGAAGGACAACCATCTCTACAGCACTCCATCAATCAGGCCTTTATGGTAGAGTGGCCAGACAGAAGCCACTCCTCAATAAAAGGCACATGACAGCCCGCTTGGAGTTCGCCAAAAGGCACCTAAAGGAGTCTCAGACCATGAGAAACAAGATTCTCTGGTCTGATGGAACCAAGATTGAACTCTTTGACCTGAATGCCAAGCGTCACATCTGGAGGAAACCAGGCACCGCTCAAAACCTGGCCAATCCATCCCTACTGTGAATGGTGGTGGCAGCATCATGCTGTGGGGATGTTTTTCAGCGGCAGAGACTGGGAGACTAGTCAGGATCGAGGCAAAGATGAACGGAGCAAAGTACATTGAGATCCTTGATGAAAACCTGCTCCAGAGTGCTCAGGACCTCAGACTGGTGTGAAGGTTCACCTTACAACAGGACAATGACCCTTAGCACACTGCCAAGACAATGCAGGAGTGGCTTCAGGACAAGTCTCTGAATGTCCTTAAGTGGCCCAGCCAGAGGCCAGACTTGGACCCGATCAAACATCTCTGGAGAGACCTGAAAATAGCTGTGCAGCAACGCTCCCCATTGAACCTGACAGAGCGTGAGAGGATCTGCAGAGAAGAATGAGAGAAACTCCCTAAATACAGGTGTGCCAAGCTTTTTGCGTCATGCCAAAGAAGACTCACGGCTGTAATTGCTGCCAGTGGTGCTTCAACAAAGTACTGAGTGAAGGGTCTAAAGAGTGATATTTCAGTTTTTTTCTTCTAAATTTGTAAACATTTCTAAAAACCTTTTTTTGTTTTGTCATTATGGGGTATTGTGGAAATATTCAAGGGGTCTGAATACTTTCCGAATTCACTGTTTGTTTCTAATTTTGTCAAAGTCATTTTCATTGCAAGTTAAACAGTACTGTTAGCTAGCTAGCGAACTCTAGCTTGCTGGCTCGCTAGCTTTAGGTTACGTGCAATATTCCCTCAATTTTTTTTCATCACAGAGCACATTCCAGGTCTTCTGAACGCAAACTTGAACGTTGTAAAAAGTCTGTGTAACTTCCAGCGCGTAGCCGCTTTAAGTTACATTTTTAACAGTGGCCATATAGGCTACTGTGGCTATTTGATCATAATGTAGACCTACCAGAGTGGCCTATCATCAAAAACAATTCCCGAAAATGCATCCCATAACATTTTAATGTGGAAATAGCAGCCAATTGTGTGGTGTTCAATGTAGGTCTACAATTCATTAAACTTTTGAAAAAACAATATATGCAGGGCTTGACATTAACCTGTTTATCCACTTGTCCTTCAAACAAGGACGTGACTGAAAATGTTGTTGTGTTGTTTGAATCAAGAAACCACTCCAAAATAAAATACGTTATTATTCCAATACCATTATTACAGAGAATCAGACAAATTATTCTACCCTCTGCCTATTGGTTACTTAGCTTATTCAAGCCTGTTGCATTGAAAGTGCCTAATATTGTGTTGATTCGATCACAATTGCCACAGTAAAGTGAAACATTGATATTTTTAACAGGGAAAACTCTAGAACAGTGGTCACCAACCTTTTCTGGGTCAAGATCAGTCAAAATGCAAGCCGAGATCTACCGCTCAACATTAACCAATTAAAAACAGTACTGTAGCAAATGAGGTTTGTGCAGTAAGCTATAGGCCAAATACATTATCACCGCATTTTGGCTTTGATTGAATTTTTATAGGCTGTATGATCACACCGGTAATAGATCCGTTGTTGTATTACTTGTGAAACACAGCTGAGTAAGCATACATTTAAATAATTCGCTTTTCATTTTAATTTTAATGGACTGATGGAGCCTGCATCTGATTGTCAGTCTCAGCAGAGGGAGAGAGCAGCAGACTTAGGGTCCGCCTCTCAACATCCCTAGGCTCTCCCCTTTCCTCCACTAACCAAAAAGGGACACCATCTTCCAGCTGGAAAAATTTGAGTCGCAGCAAATTATTTCTGCCTCATGCACAAATTAATCTTGTTACCCCAGGAACAAAGAAAGTGAAATATTCCTCAATATTAAAAAAGCCACTAATAATAACAACAACGCAAGCCTAGCAACACTTTCCTACTCATTCATTACTTATAAAAGTGTTGAATACAAAGTGTTGACAGTGCTGAGTAAGATCTTAAACAGCATCTCTTTGTTGTATTCGTTGACAGCCTCTCTCTAGTCATGGTTTTAAAATCGTTTTGAAACGTTTTGAAATCTCACAGTATCAACTTTGCTGTAGCTTTCTTTTATGCCTGCTACGTTACTGCAGACACGGTCATCTGAGCCATCCGGTTGGCTAGCGGTAGGCCTATAGTGCACTTGATTTGCTCCCTGGGCCCGCCGGGAAGGCAGAGCTTGTACCTTCAGACACATGTAATGGTTCAAAATGGAAGTGGTGTAAAGTACTTAAGTAGAAATACTTTAAAGTACTACTTACGTAGTATTTTGGGGTATCTGTACTTTATTTGACTATTTATAATTTTGCCTACTTTTACCTTTACTTCACTACATTCCTAAAGAAAACTATGCACTTTTTACTCCAAACATTTTGCCTGACACCCAAAAGTACTAGTTACATTTTGAATGCTTAGCGGGACAGTTAAAAGTCCAATTCACACGCTGATCATGAGAACAACCCTGGTCATCCATACGGCCTCTGATCTGGTGGAGTTGCCCCTAGCTGTCAAAAAAAGTAATAAAACAGGAAATTGTGCCATCTGGTTTGCCAAATATAAGGAATTTTATGTGTAGCATTTAATTTTACTTTGTACTTTTACTCAAGTATGACAATTGAGTACTTTTTCAACCTCTGTACATAAGTACATTTAAAATATTTTACTCAAGTAGTATTTTCCTGGGTTACTTTCACTTTTACTTGAGTCATTTTATATTAAGGTATCTTTTACTCAAGTATGACAATTAAGTACTTTTTCCACCTTTGCAAAATGGCAACAGTTCGCCTACAGGCACACAGGGCAGCAGAATCGGGTGCACCTACCACCAACAGCCCGAGACGAATAAGAAAAAACCAAGGCTTTATCGTTGGGTTTTTTACAGAAATGTTTGGCAATAGCCTAGGAATACGTTGGACCGGTTGGTGACCGTTGCTCTAGAAAGTTGAGTGAAGTTCAATCTCGTGCTTCTCTGCGTGAGCTGATACTTCTGCGTAGCAGTCCAGGGGGAGCTGCACGGCAGTCTCGGGGCTACTGCGAAAAGCTTAGAGGGAACATTGGTTATGTGCATTATCTGTGTAGTAATATTATTTGTATCTCAGATAGTCATCTGCATTGCTAGTTATAGCCTTTGAACCCAGTTGGTTAGATTTAGCTACCTGCAGATTCATGCAACAGCAGTTCATGCATGGTGGCTAGCTATGACAATCCGTTCGAAGTGTAGCTATGGGTTTGGATTAATGTTCATTGTTTAGCTTCGTCAGATGATTACATGGGGATGATTACGGCCATCTACTGTATTTCATGAACATGTGTACATGTCTAGACAATAGGACCAATCAATTTAGCTAGATGTGGCCGGGGGCTGGTTATAGCATTTCTTTCACATGACCCATCAATTTAGACACGTGTGGTTAAGAGGGTAAGCATCATCTAATATGTATACTATATTTTTATCGGGACATGTTCTATTTTAGATATTTCTACTATGCAAATATGTAAGTTACCATTTAACTGTACCATTTACACCTTCTGTATCCTGTGCATGTGACAAATAAACTTAGATTTTTATTTGATATATTGTGTTTACCAGAGACGGTAATGTGAAGAACAACATGACCTACACCAAAGTCAGATTAGGATATAGGCCAAGGACTAGATAAAGTGTATTTTTACTACTACTTTTTGCTACTACTTTCACCACTTTTAGTCTTGAAATCTTTGGTTGTTTACTACACTACCTTACTCACTCTGTTTAGCACATGGCCTCACATGTGAATCCTTAAAGAGATGGGTGGGGCTAAGGCTTAAGTGGTTGTGAATGATGTTGAATGGGTGTAGACAAAGAAATACATTCAAGGGCCATTTTCTCAAAAGTGGGGTTACAAGTTTATCAACTTTCGAAGCAGAATTACTTTCCCATTGTTCATCAAATGCAGTGTATGATATAACATTCTGTAGTCTGTAATTTTATCCAATAAATTTTTTTAATAAAAAACAGAAAATGTCGCTACGTAAGACCGAATTAAGGATCACATTTATAAAACGCAGGAAAATCACATTTTTGATTGCACTGGGCCTTTAAAGTTTTTTTCCTATTGGAATATATGTGTACCCTCCAAAATGCAATATAAAATGTGTTTTTATAGGCTACTGGAATATCCAGAGCCAAGAGCCTCTTGTAAGTGTATTATGTGGCTGTTGTGCTATACATGATGGATTGATTGCTGTAGTGTTTTTACGTCATATCCAAGAGGCATATAGTTACAGTAAACTATGATATAGGCCCTCATGTGAACCTTTTCAATTTTTGAGCCTGTTTCTCATGCTGAGGTCTATAAAGCACTAAAAGCAATTGAGACTAAAAAGTATGCAGGTCCAGACAACCTGGACTCCTACCTCTTAAAGATAGCAGCTGGTATTATTACTGAACCTGTGGCACACATTTTCAACTTGAGTCTCTTGACCAATTTCATACCCAGCATTTGGAAATCAGCTTATGTCCTCCCACTGCAAAAGGGTGGAGATCCCTCAGATGCTAATGACTATCGTCCTATCTCTAAACTCCCTATCCTGGTCAAAGTATAGGAATCCCCCTAGTGAACTCAGTTAAAAACATCTTAATTGAAAAGAACATACTGAGTGGGGTTCAGTCTGGCTTTAGATCGGGGCACAGCACCACAACTGCAGCTATGGCAGTGGCAAACGACATCATTAATGCACTTGATAAAAAGCAACGTTGTGCTGCTCTGTTTGTTGAGTGTAAATGCTTGTTTTGGGCTGGATCATGTTGTTGTATTGTATTTTTGTATGTTTAATTCTGTAATTTATTGATCGTTGCTGCCTTCTTGGCCAGGGGTCTCTCCCTCGAAAAAGGGGCTCTGGGTGTCAATGGCCTTTTCCTGGTTAATAAAGTTTTTTTTTTTTTTTTTTTATTTAATTGAGGTTCACTCGTTGACAATAAACACAAATGGAACTGTATATTGGTAGTCACTAAAGTGAATGCATTTTTCTCATGTCCACCCTCTCTGTCCTTCCTCCCCCTCTCTAGTGTGTGTTTGGGTTTTGTAGAAGCCCATCCCCACACTCCGTCCACACACAGGCCATGAGCGCTGTATGGACATGACACATACACACAGACACACAGACACACAGACACACAGACACACAGACACACAGACACACAGACACACGCACACGCGCGCACACACACACACACACACACACACACACACACACACACACACACACACACACACACACACACAAATAGTGGCTGAAAGAGTGCAATTCAAAGCCCTCATTGACACTCAGACTGGATTGTCAAAATGTCATCAATCCACACCTATGTGTGTATTAATGTGGCCATTCAACATTAAACACACCAGGGCACCACCACACTTAACAGCCATTCATTTACAAGACAAACAATGGATGGCAAACAGTATTGGGAGGAAACGTATGTTTTTTGCCTGTCTCTCTTTCTCTTCCCTTTTCATTATTCTTCCTCCCTCCACTCTACTCCACTTTCCTTCCTTTTCCTTCTCTCTCGTCACCTTTGCTTGTATTGAGTGGGAAGAGGGGAGCTGGTTTCCTAGTGGCATATGAGAAGGTGAATGTGTTTTTTAAATTAAAAATAGAAAAGCACTGACAGAGAAAGAGAGAGAGAGAGAAATCTCTATTTTTAAATGGAGGGGTTTGGTTAGGAATCTGATATGCTGTTGACTGCAGCTAGGTCCTGCTCTGTCAGGTACAGAGAGGGCTGGATTCAGAGCCTGTCATTTCATTGCAGTGTAAATTAAATTGTATCCTTCCTTCTATCTCCATCGGGTCTTCATCCCTTCATCCTTCTCTCTCTCCCCCTATTCAATTCATTAATTTGTCCATCATCCCCCTCCTCATCTCCTTTCTCTATCTCTCCCCCTCTCATTCCAATGTACGCTTTTTTGTCTCCTCCTCCTATCCCTCCACCCTTAATTTCCTTATTGTACATGAGATCGATAGATCACTTCCTGTGTTCAGCGGGGTTAGAGGTGGTGGATTTAGGTGGATTTAGAGAGCAACATGCTCGGGTTACCCTGCTGGAGGGCCCTGGGGTGGCTGATTTGGGGGGGTCAGCGGACCAGAGGGGTGACAGTGACAGGACACTTTACTGGTCACTCGACATCACTGCCGGTTAGCACTGAGCATGTCTGAAGTGGTCGAGGAACACAAGTTCCTCCTGGGTTCAATCTCAGCATCTCCCCTCATTTTGACAACACTGATAGACATGATGCCATTTTAAACCGTTTAATACACTCCACATGTCCATAACCCCAACAGCCCTTAACCCCCATGTCCAATAAATGTTCTGCTGCTGTCAGTCTGTCTGTCTAAGGGAGAGCGCCCAGCAAGCCAGAGGAGATCAATATAGTCAACCAGGTCACCGGTGATACAAGTCAGTATTCAACGTCCATCCATGTCTGAGGATGTCAGGAAATGATGTGGAAACCGGCCACTAGGAGCATCAGTGAGCAGTGTTAGCTTCAAATAGGTTCCGTAAGCATCTGCCTTTGATTCCAAAGGTCGCATGTTCAAATCCAGCAATAGAAAGTTGTTTTTGAGATATTTGTTTAAAGCCTATCCCAAACCTTAACCCTTACCATAACCAATTAGAGTTAACCTTAAGAATTAGGAGCTAATGCCTGAACTTAACCCTAACCTTAAAAATGTGGAGCTGGTGTCTAAACTTAACCTTAAACACTTTGAAATTAGAAATTTGAGAAACATGGAGTCACCCCACCCAGTCCAGCCAGCCCACCCCAGTCCAGCCAGCCCACCCCAGCAGTGGAGCAGCTCTCTGTTTAATGGTGTTAGGTCAGGACCTGACCCCACTTAAGCTTTTACCTACACCCCCCAGCCCCAAACGACTCCCCGCGGCACACTGACCTGCTCCCTCCCCTCCCTTCTCCATGCTAAATAGCATTTATAATGATCTGACCCTGGACCTCACGTTAAAAGTGAGCACCCCCCCCCCCCCCCCCCCCCCACACACACACACACTCACTTAGAGACAATAACCTGCTTGGGATGCTGTGTGTGTGTTATTTTTTAAGCACATGCCCACTCTAATATCATGGCTGAAAACCATAACTCTCTAATTACTGTAGTGTCTGGTGTTTGATTGAGATACAGAACGAGGAGAAGTTCATTACTCTACGATTTTGGCAGGCCTAGAGTGTGTTTCTGTGGGGTTCAGAGAGGCGTGTATGTGGGCCGCCGGACGTCACTGTCTCTGGTAAGTCATGTACATGCCCTAACTGCCTGTCGTCTACCAGGCTGTCTGCACCTCAGGTCAACCTGATTAGACCAGCCGTGCTCAGAGGATCACTTCTCTCAGTCAGACAAAATCCATACGTACGTCTCTTTTTACACTGCCCAGAACATTGGGGTCCAGTCAGATCCAAGATGGACGTCTCTCCAGTCTCAACAATGCATTGAAGTGCAGCCACTACTGTACAATGCGGTAGCGTCACGGCTCTTCCTGAGGACGGCGGTGGAGAGGGAGGCATAATAGGGGCACATCATTTGAGCACCCACAGGGGAGAGAGAAGCCTGTTTGCGGAGAAACCACTCAACACATTAGCGGTGGAGAATGAAAGAGCTCCTCTGTAGAGCGTTATAGTGTCCTCGCTCCGCTTGAACCTCAAGTAGCAGAGAGAAGCCACGGCAGCCCAGTAAAGAAAGGCTGGACGAAAGAGATCGGGTGTTGTGAGATCATAAAGTTTAGTTGGAATTCTCAAACCACCAGGAGGCAAGGCTCACCTTTAGTCCTAAACTAAGACCCCTGTAGAGGTTTTCCTGGTCAGATGTCGTGGTGAGGAAAAAACTCCTGGCCCTAGTCAGTATGAATTAGGGTAAATCGTCCCACTACGGGATGGTTAACTTGCTAACCACTGCTCCACTAGGCTTAACCTTCGTGAGGGAGATCATAACTACCTCGTTATTACCTTGGTAAGGGTCGCTACAATGCTTTTCATGAGTGCTGCTGTCATGTGCCAGGGCTTATGTTGTTTCCTGTTTCCACAATGCATCTACTATTTTCGACGGACCTGTGCTTTGACTTGTAGGAACATACCAGTCATGTTTCACCACAATCCGATGATCAGGGTGCACGCATGGAAGCATACACCCACACTATCACACACATACTAGCACACAGACATACAAACACACACACAACCTTATAAGCCTGCTGAGAGACAATCCCTCTTTGTTTCTCTGTCCTTTTCCACTGCCTCCTCCTTCTTAGGAATGCACCACTTCCATGACTCCACTGCTCCAAAAACAACACTGTGGTGTGTGTGTGTGCGCGCGTGCACGAGTGTAGGTGCGTGTGGGGCGTGTGTGTGTGTGTTCGTGTTTAGAGATTGAGACTGTGTGTATGAGAATAAGAGCTTAATTGTTTATTTTGGGAGTGGAAGTGGAAACCAGAGAAGAAACAGAGTTTGGTCCACAGAGAAATTGTGGACAACAAAGGAATGAGCACGGGCTCAGCGTCAGACCATCGTTCTCTTTCCCCATTCACAAAGCGCTCTATCAACACACTTTCTCTCACCATGACCTAAACTACTGTTGTACGTTCATTGCCCCTGAGGGGATGCACACATGCAACTTGAATAATTTTTTATGAAAATAGGTTTGGTCCTCAACTTCCGCTAGTTTAAAGAGGTCATTCACAATTGCCAAATCCATTTTTAGACTTTCAAATTCATGATATATAGCCATTGATCTTGAGGAATATGACTGTAAATGTCGCATGAGCTTAGTTCAACTGTCTGATCTGGCTTTCATAGCTGCCAATGCATTTGAGAGTGGTCACATTTCTCCAGCCCCACCCCTTAGATGTTTACAGGAGGGGGGAAATTGCCTTGCGATGAGGAATGTTGGGCCAGTAACTGAAAGGTTGCTGGTTTGAATACCCGGGTGGACTAGGTGAAAAGTCTGTCTGTGCCATTGAGCAAGGCACTTGACTCTAATTGCTCCAATTAATCACTCTGGATAAGTGCGTCAGCTGAATGTAAAAATGCAAAATGTTCACTGAAACAGTGGAGAGGTGTATGCTTTGTTGTTGTTTGAAACACAGATTTCCCATTTAAAGACCATTTTTCTGTTGGTGGATCAGAGGAGACCGATGAAATCCTGGACAGTAACAATACAAAATGCACTCAAAATGTACTATTTAACTATATTTGAATATTACCTGTTGTAAAGTTGCATATAAAATGTGTTATACCCATATTGCCTGCTTTGGATATGGGCTTTGACAATGAACAAGGACGGGTGTGGTGATTGGTATGTAATTAAGCTTTGTGCTTTTTTTGCTAAAACAAAAACATGCCTCCCCTTCCATTTGTTTCTTTCCTTCTTCCACCTTCATATTTTCCTCAAACACCTTTTCTCTTTTCTTCTCTTCATCTCTCTCTTCTCTTTTACCTTTTCTCTCATACTGAATTCCACTCCCCTCGCTTTCTCTCCTCTCTCAGGTGCATCGTCTGTGATCAGCAACGATGACGACTCAGCCTCTCCTCTCCACCACGTGTCCAACGGCAGTAACACTCCGTCCTCTTCTGAGATGGGCCCAGACGCCGTCATCATCGGCATGACCAAGATCCCCGTCATCGAGAACCCTCAGTACTTCCGCAGCAACAGCATGCTCAAATCAGACACCTGTGAGTAGAACAACAAGACCATGGCTTACACACACACACACACAGAGACAAGTATGCAACACACATATGAATGTCTTCCCTTCACCACCAGTTCATTTTAACTGGTAACAACATGTTCTGAGCTGACATAGCCTACTATGCTGCAGCGAAGAAGAGTAACGTGCGGACTAGGAGATCTCAGGGGATCTGAGTGCTGATGTCCCCGTGAATCTGTTACACCAACACATATTGTAGACGCCATCTAAGAACCCACACCTGAATGTGCGTATGCATGGGTTGCCATAGCAACAACCTCTCCGCTGCTATGGAACTGGCCTTGGAGCTGCTGATAAAATGTGTTGAGTGGGACAGGACGCGTTCTCTCTCTCTGTGTGTGTGTGTGTGTGTGTGTGTGTGTGTGTGTGTGTGTGTGTGTGTGTGTGTGTGTGTGTGTGTGTGTGTGTGTGTGTGTGTGTGTGTGTGTGTGTGTGTGTGTGTGTGTGTGTGATGTACAGTATTGAGTGCAATTGACTGACATTTTATTTAAGAAAATGTATTGGCTGGTCTCCAGAGTAGTGTAGCATACTAAGGCAGTGCTTGAGGCGTCACTACAGCCCCGGGTTCAATCACAGGCTGTGTCACAGCCGGCCGTGATCGGGAGACCAATGAGGTGGCGCACAATTGGCCCAGCGTCGTCTTGTTTAGTGGAGGGTTTGGCCGGCCAGGATTACCTTGTCCCATCGCGCTCTAGAGACTCCTTGTGCCGGGCCGGGCGCCTGCAAGCCGACTCCGGTCGTCAGTTGGATGGTGTTTCCTCCAACACATTGGTGCGGCTGGCTTCCAGGTTAAGCAAGCAGTGTGTCAAGAAGCAATGCGGCTTGGCAGGATTGTGTTTTGGAGGACTCTTGACCTTTGACTCTCCCGAATCCGTAGGGGAGTTCCAACGATGGGACAAGACTGTAACTATCAATTGGATATCATGAAAAAGGGGAAAAAATTACCAACAAATTATAATAATAATAATAATGTACTGTCTTCAGAGACCAGTCAGACCACAGCACTCTCCCAATTGGCCCAGACAGGAGAAGAAACCGGAGACAGATATGCACATACACATACACACACACACACACGCACGCATTGTGTGTGAGTGCTTGTGCATCAATGCCACTTGTCAGCAGTGTAGCTGTATCCATCTAATCCATTAAATTCAAGGTCATGTCAATGAACACATGTTCCTGTGCATATGACATTTAGAGGCAAAGATAACCTCTACAATAGGACTGTGTCTCTCAGTAGTCTCAGTGCGTGTGTGTGTGTGAGTGGGAGGGGGGGTTCTTCTATCCTTGTGGGGGCCTTAAATCCACCAAAGTTCCCACAAGGTAAAATTCTCTGTTGTGGCAACATTTCCCACATCCCCATGAGGACAAACGCTATTTTAAGATTAAGGATTAAGTTTAGTATTAGGGTTGCAATTAGGGTTAGAAATAGGATTAGGGTTAGGAGTTAGGTTTACGGTTTGGGTTTGGGTTAGGGTTACAAGTTAAGGTCAAGGTTAGGGTTATGGTAAGAGTAAATGTTATGGTTAGGGTTAGGGTTTAGGGAAAATAGGATTCTGAATGGAAAATAATTGTAGGTCCCCACGAGGATAGAAGAACAAAACGTGTGTGTGTGTGTGTGTGTGTGTGTGTGTGTGTGTGTGTGTGTGTGTGTGCATGTACAGTCCCAGTGAAAAGTTTGGGCACACCTAGTAACCAAAAAGGTGTTATGTTATATTTTAGATTCTTCAAAGTAGCAACCCTTTGCCTTGATGACAGTTTTGCATACTCTGGGCATTCTCACAACCAGCTTCACCTGGAATGATTTTCCAACACTGTTGAAGGAGTTTCCACATATGCTGATTACTTGTTGGCTGTTTTTCCTTCACTCTGTGGTCCAAATCTCAAACCATCTCAATTGAGTTGAGGTTGGGTGATTGTGGAGGCCAGGTCATCTGATGCAGCTCTCCATCACTCTCCTTCTTGGTCAAATAGCCGTTACACAGCCTGGAAATGTGTTGGGTCATTGTCCTGTTGAAAAACAAATGATTGTCCCACTAACCAGATGGGATGGCGTATGGTTGCAGAATGCTGTGGTAGAAATGCTGGTTAAGTGTGCCTTGAATTCTAAATAAATCACAGACAGTGTCCTTTAGTAGTTGTTTGTTGCAGAAATTTGACCATGAAGGCCTGATTCACACAGTCTCCTCTGAACAGTTGATGTTGAGATGTGTCTGTTACTTGAACTCTGTGAAGCATTTATTTGGTCTGAAATTTCTGAGGCTGGTAACTCTAATGAACTTATCCTCTGCAGCAGAGGTAACTCTGAGTCTACATTCCTGTGGCGGTCCTCATGAGAGCCAGTTTCATCATAGCACTTGATCGTTTTAGCTACTGCACTTGAAGAAACTTTCTTGACATTTTCTGCATTAACTGACCATGTCTTAAATGAATGATGGACTGTCATTTCTCTTTGCTTATTTGAGCTGATCTTGCCATCATAGGGACTTGGTATTTAGGGCTATCTTCTAAGTAGGGCTATCATCTGTCTATCACCCCTACCTTGTCACAACACAACTAATTGGCTCAAACACATTCAGAAGGAAAGAAATTCTACAAGTGAACTTTTTACAAGGCACACCTGTTAATTGAAATGCATTCCAGGTGACTACCTCATAAAGCTGGTTGAGAGAATACCGAGAGTGTGCAAAGCTGTCATCAAGGCAACGGGTGGTTACTTTGATGAATCTCAAATATAAAATATATTTTGATTTGTTTTTGGTTACTACATGATTCCATATGTGTCATTTCATAGTTTTGATGTCTTCACTATTACTCTACGATGTAGAAAATATTATGAATAAAGAAGAACCCTTGAATGAGTAGGTGTTCTAAAACTTTTGACTGGTATTGTATGTGCATGGCTGTCTCCGGCTTCTCCTGTATGGGCCAATGGAGAGAAGGTTGTGATCTGACTGGATCTCTGCAGCCCCAAAAAATGGATTCGTAAAATGTCAGTCAATGATGCTCAATACTGTACAACTCAGTGTTTGTGTGTGTGAGTGTGGGGCGCATGTGTGTGTATAAATGTAGTATTCACTTTGATGAGGAAGAGCTAAACAGTTCTAGGTAAGGTAGTCTGTCAGGGGAGTGGGTGTGACTCTAATATCTTGGCCTCCATTGGTTTGTCCGCTCCATTAAAGTAGTCATAGTTCATTAAGAACATGAGACACACACACACACACCCCAGCTGATAGACACGCTCACAGATGCACTGTCAACTTGCATGTCTTGCAACGGAAGGACTAAAGGCCGACACAACAGAGGTTTCTTCCTTTCTTAGTGCAGTCTACTCTTCTTTCAACCCCTGTTTCTTCCTTTTGTTCTCTCCATCCCGGTCTCTGGGTTCAGAAGGATTAACATTGTACTGGAAAATTTGATTCACAAATGTATTTTTACCAGGCTGTTTACTTGCAGAAGGGCTCTCCTCCTGTGGAAATGATCCCATTCACCCATGACATCAGAACACAGGGACTAAAGTCTAAAGCCAACCCCTATTCCACCATCCAGAAGTGAGGCTTTGGAAAAGCACAGCTACTTAGCCGAAACTAGAGAGGATGACAGACAGTGGAAGGGGGTGGACTTGGATAGGGAACATGTCTCTTCTTGACATGTACATATTACGTACTTACAAAGAATGATAAAAGAGTACATGTGTAGAGTTTGGTTGTGTAAATGTATATTTACTGTACACGAATTGGCGGTAATGGTGGAGTTGTATGGTTGTAATGGTAAAAATATCTGAGTTTTAACTTGAAACCATGCTATTATTGTTGTGAAAGAAGAGAATTAGTGAGCAATGGTAACGAGCTGTGGCTTTTGTGGATAGATGTTCTGGGAACTGTGGGAACTTACATGTAATTAATTCCCTGAGCTGTTGTTTTGGCAAATGTGATGTCATCAGGTCCACATGTTTTGGCAGATGTGATGTCATCAGGTTCACACACATACACACAAAGCTGCGCTCAGGTCTTGAGTCTGTATGTGCTAGTCTAATGGCCTAGGCTCTCTGTCTCCCTCTCCCTGTCTTTTTTTTACATAATATTGGGTTATGCCTCTCAGTAAGTTAGTGCAGATCGATGCAGCTTCAAAGTCTAGCCCGCTGTAATGCAATAGCTCGAGTGGTGAGCTTTTCTTCAAATGCATTTCTTAATCAGATCAGAAATAAATCTTGATGGTTTGTGTCCGGGTCCACGGTTTCTCTCTCTGAAGACAGTAACCTGCTGATGAATATGTTTTGGTGTTCTCCACTGTCCTCGTGCTGTAGAGGGAGGCCTGGGTTGAGTTAAGTGGGTGCAGAGCATCTACAGTATCTGGCTGCATGAAAACCGCTCTGGGAGAAAGCACTGGGAAAAGCCTGCTATGTTATTACCACCAGACTGATCTCAGTGTTTGTTCAGTCAAAAATCGTTGTTTCAAATAGACCTTCAAACATCAATTTCTGACGATTCCCACCTGACAGCTATTACATATGCTGAGAGACAGAGCTGAGCTAACACTGTGCAACACAATGTTACAAATTGCTATCATCACAATAAAAAGACAGAATACAAAACGAATAGTAAAACTCCCTTTCAATTGAAAATACATTGATTACACAAAACACATCACCACAATGTACAGTACCAGTCAAAAGTTTGGACACACCTACTCATTCAAGGGTTTTTCCTATTTTGACTATTTTCTACATTGTAGAATAATAGTGAAGACATCAAAACGATGAAATAACCCATATGGAATCATGTAGTAACCAAAAAAGTGTTAAACAAATCAAAATATATTTTAGATTTTAGAATCTTCAAAGTAGCCACCCTTTGCCTTGATGACAGCTTTGCACACTCAATCACTGACAGTGTCTCCAGCAAAGCAACCCCACACCATCACACCTCCTCCTCCATGCTTCATGGTGGGATTCACACATGCGGAGATCATGCGGTCATGCGGTCCTCCTGAGAGCCAGTTTCATCATAGCGCTTGATGGTTCTTGAAATGTTCCATATTGACTGACCTTCATGTCTTAAAGTAATTATGGACTGTCCTTTCTCTTTGCTTATTTGAGCTGTTAATGCCATAATATGGACTTGGTCTTGGTCTACCACCCCTACCTTGTCACAACACACCTGATTGGCTAAAATGCATTAAGAAGGACAGAAATTCCACAAATTAACTTTTAACAAGGCCCAGCTGTTAATTCAAATGCATCCCATCCCAACCTTATGAAGCTGGTTGAGAGAATGCCAAGAGTGTGCAAAGCTGTCATCAAGGCAAAGGGTGGCTACTTTGAAGAATCTCAAGTAGAAAATATATATTCATTTCTTCAACACTTTTTTGGTTACTACATGATTCCATATGTGTTATTTCATAGTTTTGATGTCTTCACTATTTTTCTAAATTGTAAAAATAAAGGAAAACCCTTGAATGTGTAGGTGGGTCCAAACATTTGACTGGTACTGTATATAGATAAAATAAAATAGTAGCTAGATCATTCGGTGCAACAAATGATGGCTCCCAGACCCCTTATCCAACCATAAGCCATCTCTTGTCATATACGATACCTCCAGTTTAGGAAGTCATAATGATATCTGTAATAACTAGGTTCTGTCTGTCTTGCAGTTGTCCAGCACATCAAGAGGCACAATATAGTTCTGAAGAGGGAGTTGGGAGAAGGGGCGTTTGGCAAGGTTTTCCTGGCCGAGTGCTATAACCTGTCTCCTGAGCTCGACAAGATCCTGGTGGCTGTCAAGGTAACGCTGCTCTTTACTGTCTATCACAACCTACTGTAGACTACATTGTTTGACCAATTTCCAAATGGACTCCTAACCCCCAACCCCCTAACACTCTTATAGGAAAATCTGCCAATAGCCTGCTTCCACCAAGGCGTCCAGCATTCTAAGTCTGTGATGAAACGAGATCTCATTGGAGAGTTTTCATAAAAAAATACATTACATGATGGGAAAGAACCCCCCACCCCCCTGACCTCCTGTCCTTTCTGTGTCCCACTGTGGGACTCCCACATTATTCTAAGTGTGAAGTGGAGCTTTTCTGTATGTACTAGCAACCTGCAACCAAGTCACATCTAAGATGATAGATGTGACCTGGCACTTTCCAAGTTGCCATCTCTACGGTCTAACATATTCATATCCACTAATGGTATTGGTTTTACAAGAAAATATTGGACAGGCATGCAGCCATATAGGCTAGGCTACCATGTTTATGGAAAAATATGCAGAGGAGCCATTGATCAAGATACTGAACAGTGATATTAGCTAATGCGTTGGCAGTCTCATGAAAAGATGCTAGAGGTCACACAGGCGATCAAAGGCACCAATGTCCTGGTCGGTTGTACAATATCATAGGTAAATCACGTTCAGGGGGTAGTTTTCTGAAAGCTATGTGTGAACAAACGTCTTCTGTACGTGTGAATAAACTTCAGAACTTGTTGAAAGAAGCACTTCAATGTTGGGTTGTTAGTGCATGGACGTGCAGTTGCCCAACACTGCCTTGCAGCTCTCAGGGACTGCCATGCAGAGCGCAGTAGAACTATCAGCCCACGGAGAGAAGCAGAAGATTGAACTTCTCACAACTTTCTAGAGTTTTTCCTGTTAGTTGACACCATCAACGTTTCCCTTTAGTGTGGCAATTGTGATCAAATCAACGCAATATTAGCCACTTTCAATACAACACACCGCAAACTAAACAAACTATGCACTAGATTTTGTTGTGGACAGAACGCATCGGAGTAAGATTCTATCATGCAAGACTCAGCTTGTACGCTACACAGACTGGTGCGGCATAATAATGGCCGTAATGGAACAAATGGAATGGCTTCAAACGCATGAAAACCATGCTTGATGTATTTGATACCATTCCACTGATACCGCTCCAGTCCTTCCCACGAGCCCATTCTCCCCAAGTAAGGTGCCACCAACCTCCTGGGATGGATCTGTGCTATTTACTTTGAACTGGACTGTGTTTACAGCTGTGGTCGTGAGTAGATGCACTTGTCTTGAGATCAAAGCAAGAGCTGCATGTAGCCACGGGTGCACATTTTGTTCATATCCTTTGCTAGTTAGTGAGTTATTAGCCCAGTTATAGATCATTTGTAGTCAGCAAAGGGGGAGTCATTGATTCCTACAAGAGCACAAAACGTGTACATTTCTAGCCATCTTTGAAAAGAGAGTCAGGTAAAAGAGCTTTTCTTTTGTCTTAAAGGGGCAGTGTTGTATTTTGAGAAGGCTTGAATAAACTAAGTAGCCAATACGCAGAGGGTAGCATAATTTGTCTGATTCTCTGTAATAATGTCATGGGAATAATAATGCATTTTATTTTATAAAGTGGTTTCTTGCATCAAACAACACAAAACATTTTCCGTCACCTCCTTGTCTGAAGGACAAGTGGATAAACAGGTTAATGTCAAGCCCTGCATGTTTTTTTTTTCTTCTCAAAAAGTCTCATGGAATGTTGGCCTAAATTGAACAGCACACATTGGCAGCTACTGTAGGCTGAATGGTAGAACTGTAGGCTGAATGTTAAAATGTTATGGGATGCATTTTCTCCATTGTTTTTGATGGTAGGTCACTCTGGTAGGCCTACATTATTATACAATTGCCAGAGTAACCTACTTGTCCACTGTTAAAACTGCAACTTAAAGCAGCTACAGCCTCAGTGTTCACAGTAAAGTTTGCGCTCAGCAAACTTAGTGACAATTTTTTTGTTGAGGGAACACTGCCCGAGTCCATTTCTGTTCTGATCATAGTGATGAGTCTTGTTTCCTGGAATGGACACTTCAGTTCTCTGTAAGCACAAAACACCCTATGTACTCATATACCCAATTTTTGTAGAACCAAATAAATTATTCATACAGAATCATTTCTATATATTTCTGTAGATATGAATATAGGCCCATATCGCTTACATTTCCTGAAACTCTCTCTCTTCATCCCTCTCTCTCTCTTGTTCCCTCTCTCTCTCTCTCTCTCTCTCTCGCTCTCTCTCTCTCTCTCTCTCTCTCTCTCTCTCTCTCTCTCTCTCTGTCTATGTCTCTGTCCCCCTCTCTCTCTCTCTCTCTGTCTCTGTCTCTGTCCCTCTCTCTCTCTCTCTCTTACTCTCTCTCTCTCTCTCGCATTTGCCTCTCTCTCTCTCTCGCATTTGCCTCTGCACTAAAATCGCTATGACAGATTTCATGAAAATAGCAAAGATCAGAACACGAGAACCAATAACACTACTTCTGTAAACAATGACACAGTAATCACTTACTGTATAAAAGTGTACACCATCTCTGCTTGGTCATTGCCAATAAGCTGACATTGTGGACTATGGTTTCGTTTCTATAACTCATTTTTACTCTAAGAGCCACTTAAGTCTGCACTTGGTGGACTTGAGCCAAAAACATCTTGTGGCAGAATAGTACCCTGTCAGTAAACATTTCTCAAACTCAGTGTGCATGTAGTGAGTTCTGAGGAAACGTCGGTAGTAACCTGTGTGTGTGTGTGTGTGTGTGTGTGTGTGTGTGTGTGTGTGTGTGTGTGTGTGTGTGTGTGTGTGTGTGTGTGTGTGTGTGTGTGTGTGTGTGTGTGTGTGTGTGTGTGTGTGTGTGTGTGTGTGTGTGTGTGTGTGTGTGTGTGTGTGTGTGTGCGTGTGTGTGCGTGTGTGTGTGTGTGTGTGTGTGTGTGTGTTCAGACCCTGAAAGAGGCCAGTGAGAATGCGAGGAAGGACTTCCATCGAGAGGCCGAGTTGCTGACCAACCTGCAGCACAAGCATATCGTCACCTTCTACGGTGTGTGTGTGGAGAGCGACCCCCTCATCATGGTGTTTGAGTACATGAAGCACGGGGACCTCAACAAGTTCCTCAGGTAAAACCATTCTTTGGGCATGTACAAATTAGGCATATACTTATTTTGGGTTAACGTTTTTTAAACTCCAAGTACAGATAGGACAGATGGAAATTCATTTCCTTAGGCATTAATCACGCAAACACATTTATTTTTTATTGTGACACGGCATCAGTGAGATCCAAACCTATAATTGTATTTTCTCTATCGATGGAATTAGTCCACTGCGATACCAGGATGAAGCTCGCTTGCCATGTTTTTTTTACGCATACTAAGCTGTTCATTTTAGTCTATTCAAACAGCCCCCATTTCAAAGTAAACAATCACTCAATTAGTGGGCGGCGGGCACGGCCAACACACCTGAACACACTTAACAAGATAGAGGATAATGAGAGTTTTGTTGATGCTGAGAACAAAATGTATATAATTTCTCTTTCTCTGAACTTGACTAAAATTTTTATGGAAAGTTTTCTTAACATTCTGAGAATGGAATGTATATGTTCTTAGAATGTTTTCTGAACGTTACTAAAGTTCCTTGTGGTTTTTATGGAAAGTTTTCTTAATGTTCTCAAGAGCAATTTGGAAAACGGCTTTAAATAGAACAACGAGGAAACCTTTATGAAACATTATGCTGAAGTACTGAAAGTCCCACAGAAGAACGTTGTTTCTTAACGTTCCATGAACTATTTAAAACCTTCCCAATGTCAAACCGGATGGAGAATGCTTCTAGAACATTACCATCATGGAAATATAAATGTAACCATGTTTGAACTTTTAGGAAACGTTCGGTTCAAATAATGAAATACCAAGAATATTGTTTTTTTTTGTCAAGTTCCTTAATTGCTCTAGTGGGCTAAATCAGGGTCACACACACTGTACAGTAGTGATTCTCCTCGACTCATCCCAAACCATCTCAATTGGGTTGAGGTCAGGTGATTGTGGAGGCCAGGTCATCTGATGCAGCACTCCATCACTCTCCTTCTTGGTCAAATAGCCCTTACACAGCCTGGAAGTGTGTTGGGTCATTGTCCTGTTGAAAAACAAATGATAGTCTCACTAACTGTCAAGGGGTGCGTAACTGGTGGCATGGAAGTCAAACGCAGTAGAGCAGAACTTGGTAAATGGCTGGAACCGCATAATGCACAAAACTCCCGGCTTATAAAAATCACAAAAAACACATGGGCACAAAACCCGTCTCGCACCAGTCACAAAAGGCACACGTACTTACAATGAACAATTCCCGACAAGGATATGGGGGAAACAGAGGGAACATATACAACATGTAATTAGGGTATTGAAACCAGGAGTATGTGACAATCAGACAAAACAAATGGAACATGAAAAATGGATCGGCGAGGGCTAGAAGACCGGTGACGTCGACCGCCGAACACCGGCCGAACAAGGAGAGGAACTGACTTCGGTTGAAGTCGTGACAATAACCACAAACCAGATTGGATGGCGCATCGCTGCAGAAAGCTGTGGTAGCCTTGCTGGTTATGTGAGCCTTGAATTCTAAATAAATCACATACTGTGTCACCAGCAAAACACCCACACAGCACCTCACCTCCTCCTCCATGCTTCACGGTGGGAACTACATATGCGGAGACCATCTGTTCACCTACTCTGCATCTCACAATGACACGGCAGTTGGAACCAGAAATCTCTGATTTGGACTCATCAGACCAAAGGACAGATTTCCACCAGTCTAATGTCAATTGCTTGTGTTTCTTGGCACCAAGCAAGTCTCTCCTTCTTATTGGTGTCCTTTAGTAGTGGTTTTGTTGCAGCAATTCGGCCATGGCCTGATTCACGCAGTCTCCTCTGAACAGTTGATGTTGAGATGTGTCTGTCACTTGAACTCTGTAAAGCATTTGTTTGGGCTGCAATTTCTGAGGCTGGTAACCCTAATGAACTTATCCTTTCCAGCAGAGGTAGCTCTGGGTCTTACTTTCCTGTGTCAGTCCTCCTGAGAGCCAGTTTCATCATACCACTTGGTTTGGTTTTTGCGACTACAGTTGAAAAAACGTTCAAAGTTCTTGAAATGTTCCGCATTGACTGACCTTCATGTCTTAAATGAATGATGGACTGTCTTTTCTCTTTGCTTATTTGAGCTGTTCTTGCCATAACATGGACTTGGTATTTTACCAAATAGGATTATCTTCACCCCCCCCCCCCCCCCCCTTGTCACAACACAGCTGATTGGTTCAAACACATTAACCTCTAGCGACGAGCAATCCCGTATCCGGGAGCGTAATCATAGCCTCAAGCTCATTACCATAACGCAACGTTTCCTATTCATGAAAATCGCAAATGAAATTAAATAAATATATTGAAACACAAGCTTAGCCTTTTGTTAACAACACTGTCATCTCAGATTTTCAAAATATGCTTTTCAACCAAAGCTACACAAGCATTTGTGTAAGAGTATTGATAGCCTAGCATAGCATTAAGCCTAGCATTCAGCAGGCAACATTTTCACAATAACAAGAAAAGCATTCAAATAAAATAATTTACCTTTAAAGAACTTTGGATGTTTTCAATGACGAGACTCTATGTTAGATAGCAAATGTTCATTTTTTCCAAAAATATTATTTGTGTAGACGAAATAGCTCCGTTTTGTTCATCACGTTTGGCTAAGAAAAATACCGGAAAATGCAGTCACTTACAACGGCAAACTTTTTTCCAAATTAGCTCCATAATATCGACAGAAACATGGCAAACGTTGTTTAGAATCAATCCTCAAGGTGTTTTTCACATATCTATTCGATAATCTATCAGTGGTGGCAGATGGCTTCTCATCAGAAGCAAACGGAAAAATACTGCAGCTGGAGATTACACAATAATTGCAACGGAGGACACCAAGCGACCACCTGGTAGATGGGTGGCTTCTTTGAAGAATCTCAACTATACAATATATTTGGATGTGTTTAAAACTTGTTGGGTTACTACATGATTCCATATGTGCTACTTCATAGTTTTGATGCCTTCACAATTATTCTACAATGTAGAAAATAGTAAAAATAAAGAAAAACCCTTGAATGAGTAGGTGTGTCCAAAATGTTGACTGGTACTGTATATATATATAGAAAAATAAATACCTTATTTACTTAAATATTCAGTCCCTTTGCAATGAGACTTGAAATTGAGCTCAGGTGCATCTTGTTACCATTGATCATCCTTGAGATGTTTCTACAACTTGATTGGAGTCCACCTGTGGTAAATTCAATTGATTGGACACGTTATGGAAAGGCACACACCTGTCTATATAAGGTCCCACAGTTGACAGTGCATGTCAGAGCAAAACCCAAGCCATGAGGTCGAAGGAATTGTTCATTGAGCTCCGAGACAGGATTATGTCGAGCCAGGGATGTGGGGAAGGGTACCAAAGAATGCAGCATTGAAGGTCCCGAAGAACACATTGGACTCTATCATTCTTAAATGGAAGAAGTTTGGAACCTCCAAGATCCTTCCTAGAGCTGGCCGCCCTGGCAAGCTGAGCAATCGTGGGAGAAGGTCCTTGGTCAGGGAGGTGACCCCTGATGGTCACTCTGACAGAGCTCCAGAGTTCCTCTGTGGAGATGGGAGAACCTTCCAGAAGGACATCCATCTCCCCAGCACTGCACCAATAAGGCCTTTATGGTAGAGTGGCCAGAAGGAAACCACTCCTCAGTAAAAGGAACATGACAGCCCGCTTGGAGTTTGACAGCCCGCTTGGAGAAACAAGATTCTTTGGTCTGATGAAACCAAGATTGAACTCTTTGGTCTGAATGCCAAGAATCCCGCTTGGAGGAAACCTGGCACCATCCCTACGGTGAAGCAAGGTGAGGATGTTTTTCAGTGGCAGGGAGACTAGTCAGGATCGAGAGAAAGATGAAGCAAAGTACAGAGCGATCCTTAATGAAAATCTGCTCCAGAGCGCTCAGGACCTCAGACTGGGGTGAAGATTAATCTTCAAGCAGGACAACGACCCTAAGCACACTGCCAAGACAACGCAGGAGTGGCTTCGGGACAAGTCAGTGAATCTCTTGAGTGGCCCAGCCAGAGCCTGGACTTGAACCTGATTGAACATCTCTGTAGAGACCTGAAAGTAGCTATGTAGCAACGCTCCCCAACCAACCTGACAGAGCTTGAGAGGATCTGCTGAGAAGGATGGGACAAACTCACCAAATACAGGTGTGCCAAGCTTGTAGCGTCATACCAAAGACGAATAGAGGCTATAATCACTGCCAAAGGTGCTTCAACACAGTACTGAGTAACGGGTCTGAATGCTTATTTTAAATGTGACATTTCAGTTTTTTCTTTGTCATTATAGGGTATTGTGTGTCGATTGATGAGGGAAAAAATCTATTTAATAAATTTTTGAATAAGACTGTAACCTCTGTACATCTCACATAGTCTGTTCTGGACTTGGGGATTGTGAAGAGACTGGTGGCATGTCTTGTGGGGTATGCATGGTTTTCCAAACTGTGTGCTAGTAGTAAACAGAGAGCTCGGTACATTCAGCTTGTCAACACTTCAACACTTCTACTTTGAGCCATGAGAGATTGACATGCATTTCAATAATGTTAGCTCCTCATGTACTTTTAAGGGCCAGACGTGCTGCCCTGTTCTGAGCCAATTGCAAGTCCTTCTTTGTGGCGGCTGACCACACTACTGAACAGTACTCCAGGTGCGACAAAACAAGGGCCTGTAGGACATGCCTTGTTGATAATGTTGTTAAGAAGGCAGAGCAGCGCTTTATTATAGACAGACTGTTCGCCATCTTAGCTGCTGTATCAATATGTTTTGACCATGACAGTTAGTAAATATTTTTTTTAAATTAAAGGGCCTAAACAGCTGCCCTGGGGAATTACTGATTCTACCTGGATTATGTTGGAGAGGCTTCCATTAAAGAACACCATCTGTATTCTGTTAGACAAGTAACTCTTTATCCACAATGTAGAATATATATGACATGTGCTTCCCTCCAGATCTGAGGGCACACACTTTCTCGTAGGCTTAAATTGAAGATATGTCAAATAGGAGTGGCAATATCGTCCACTATTATCCTCAGTTATTTTCCATCCAGGTTGTCAGACCGCAATGGCTTGTCATTATTGATGGACAACAATAATTTTTTCACCTCTTCCACACTCACTTTACGGAATTCAAAAGTACAGTGCTTGCCTTTTGTACTTTGGTCAGATATACTTGGATGTGTAGTGTCAGAGTTTGTTGCGGGCAAGTTTGCTAATCTTGCCAATGAAAAAAATCATTAAAGTAGTTAGCAATATCAGTGGGTTTTGTGATAAATGAGCCATCTGATTCAATGAATGAATCAGCATTTCATTTAAGGTGCTCCAAAGCTTTTTACTATCATTCTTTATCATTCTTTACATCATTTATTTTCGTTTATTTTTTATTTAGTTTAGTGACATTATTTCTCAATTTGCACTACGTTTTCCAGTCGGTTGGGCTGCCAGACTTATTTGCCATACCTTTTGCCTCATCCCTCTCAACTATAATATTTTTCAATTCCTCTTCAATCCAAGAGGATTTAACAGTTTTTACAGTCATGTTCTTAATGTTTGCATGCTTTTTAGTAACTGTAATATGGAATTTCATAAATCTGTCAAGTGCAGCTTCTGGTTGCTCCTCATTACACACCACAGACCAGCAAATATTCTTTACATATTCAACATAAGAATCATTGCAAAACTTATTGTATGACCTCTTATCAACTATATCAGGCCCAGCCTTTGGAACTTTAGTTTTCCTAGATATGGCTACTATGTTGTGATCAATACATTCAATGGATTTGGATACTACTTTAAAGCAGATTTCTGCAGCATTAGTAAAGATGAGGATTTCATTCCTGTGCTGTTTGTAACTACCCTAGTAGGTTGACTGACAACCTGAACCAGGTTGCAGGCACTGCTCACAGTTTGACATTTTTTCTTCAGTGGGCAGCTTGATGAAAGCCAGTTAATTGTCATGTTGGTATGAATGATTCGGGAGACAGGCGCAGGAATGCGTAATAGTTTTTTTTATTAAACCCAAATTACGGTGTGCCGTGTAAAGGCACGGGGACGAAGTCCAAACAAACACTATACAAAACACAAGGTAGAAACCCAAACGAAGAATAAATAACACATGTGCACAATGATTAACACACGAGACAAGACCCGTAATCATCTGTGCAATCCACAATGGCACAAAAGCCAAAATACACAGCGCAGGTACACACACTCACCAATAGACATAGTAACAAAAATCGACAATGGAAACCAAAGGGCACACTTATACAAGTACTAATCAGTGGGAATAGGGGACAGGTGTGCGTAATGAAAGTTCCGGAGGGATCCGTGACATCAATATTTAAATCACCCAGAAAATATAATTTTCTGTTGTTATCAGATACATTATCAAGCATTTTACACATATTATCCAGATACTGACTTGTATCACTTGGTGGTCTATAGCAGTTCCCACCAGAATGGGCTTTAGGTGAGGCAGATAGCCATATTACTTCAACAGTATTTAACATGGGATTTTCTCTAAGCTTTACAGGGATGTGGTTTTTAATATAGACCTCAACAACGCACCCATTGACATTTCTGTCTTTTCGGTAGAAGGCATAACCATGTATTGCTACCACTGTATCATCTCAAAGGTATTATCTAAGTGTGCTTCAGAGATTGTTCGAATATGAACATCATCTGTTAAAGGCAAGTGATTGACTTCAGGCACCTTGTTTCTTAGTCCACATATGTTCATATGGGCTATTTTTAGCACTTTTCTGGGTTGCTTGGTTGTTTTTAATGCTTTACTGGGAAGTTTGTCAGAAGTAGACTTGCTCATGTTATGTACATTGGAGCTGATAGTGCACAGTGAGCTGCACACAGTGGACTTCCTACTAAGGCACTCCGCCTCAGTGCTGACAGTGTAACTGGTTCATAGGCACATGGTTACTGCATACAATAGCTGTAGGATCAACAGAGGTATTCAGGGCAGTTAGGGGGACATAAACTAAGTTACTTACATTGTGTCTGCCAACGCCCCTGGGATAATGCACATTTGATGCAGCATTATGACAACTTAGTGTCACAATGGTAGGGATTAACAGAGTTGATCTTGTGTCATTGATAACTAATTGTCTCAACGGAGCCTTGAAATGCTTGCACAGAGTCCAGGAGCCAAGATGATTTGGATGGACCCCATCATTCCTGTAGAGTATCTTCTGTTTCCAGCATGTGTCAAAGTAAACATAGCTACTGTAAGTTTTTAGCCAGGTGTGTAATGACAGTAGCCATTGACTGCAGGAAAGGGCTACATATGCTAAGAATGTTCCAAAGCCAAGCAACTATCCTGCACCATTCCTAGAAAGTCGTGGGAAAGTTGTATGCAAAATAGCAATAGGACAACCACGCTATCACTAAGTTCTAAGAAAGACAGGGGATGTCACATTTCTGGTACTGATTTGTCATTTCAATTGATTTTTTTCTCCCCTCCTCTCCTCCTGAAGGGCTCACGGTCCCGACTCTGTGATGATGGGTGACGGTCCGACAAACCGACCCGTGGAGCTGACCCAGTCCCAGATGCTGCACATCGCCCAGCAGATCGCTGCAGGCATGGTCTACCTGGCCTCCCAGCACTTTGTCCACCGAGACCTGGCCACACGTAACTGTCTGGTGGGAGAGAACCTGCTGGTGAAGATCGGTGACTTCGGCATGTCCCGAGACGTGTACAGCACGGACTACTACAGGGTAAGTGTATGTGTCGCCCTCTTTTTTCTTGGCCTTGTACTACCTCCCTTTGCATGGTTCTCCCTCTCTCTCCCTGCATGGGCATGATCAGCAGGCTATAGAATCTTCGTCCTCTTCAGAACTGTTACAATAAAAACTAGTATTCGAGCACATTCAAGTTTCAAGTTTTTTATGTCACATGCTCAAGTACAGTTAACTACCTTTTTTGCAAACTCAAAACCCAACAATGCAATAATCAATAACAATGTAATACTAGGAAAAAACACACAAGAAATAAGAAGAAATATGAAGAAAACAATAAGTGTGTAAGTAAATAAGCATACTATATACAGGGTCAGTTGCAGTACCATAATTACAATGTGCAGGGATACTGGAGTGATGGAGGTAGATATGTATAAGGGTAAGGGGATTAGGCAACAGGATTTAAGATAAACAGAGAAGCAGCAGCTTGTATGTGAGGGGGTGTGTGTGTAGTCAATATAAATGTACAGTATGTACATATTATGTGTGAGTGAGCAGATGATGGAGTTAGTGTGTGTGAGTGTGTAGGGCCCTGTGAGTGTGCATAGTGACAAACAGTTGAAATATAAAGGTCAATGAGGATACAAGGTTAATTCGGATTTTGTTAGCTATTTATCAGTCGTATTGTTTTGGAATAGAAGCTGTTCAAGAGCCTGTTGGTGTCAGACTTGATGCACCGGTACCACCTGCCATGCAGAAGCAGAGAGAATAGTCTATGTCTTAGGTGGTTGGAGTCTTATACATTTTCCGGGTCTTCCTTCCACACCACCTAATATAGATGCCCTGGATGGCAGGAAGCATGGCCCTAGTGATATACTTGGTTGTCCTCACCACCCTCTTTAGCTCCATGCGATCGAGGTTGGTGCTATTGCCATACCAGGCAGTGATGCAGCCAGTCAAGATGCTATCAATGGTACAGCTGTAGAACCTTTTGAGGATTTGAGGGCCCATGCCAAACTTACTGACATTGAGGGAGAGGCCGTTGCTCTGGCACCACACTGCCAGGTCACAGACTTCCTCCCTGTAGGCTGATCAATTGTCACCGGTGATCAGGCCTACCACCATCGTGTCATCAGCAAACTTGATGATGGTGTTGGAGTCATGCTTGGCACGCAATCATCGGTGAACAGGGAGTACAAGTGGGGACTAAGAACACACCCCTGTGGGGCACATGTGTTGCGGGTCAGCGTGGCGGAGGTATTTTGCCTACCCTTACCACCTGGGGTTGGCCGGTCAGGAAGTCCAGGATCCAGGTGCAGAGGGAGGTATTCAGACCCAGAGTCCTAAGTTTGGAGACATGTTTGGAGGTGACAATGGTGTTGAACCCTGAGCTGTAGTCCATGAACAGCATTCTCATATAGGTATTCCTCTTATCTAGGTGGGTGAGGGCAGTGCAATTGAGATTACGTCATCTATGGATCTGTTGGGGCGGTATAGAGTGGGTCTATGGTGTCTGTGATGGTGGAGTTAATGTGTGCCATAACCAGCCTCTCAAAGCACTTCATGATTACAGAAGTGAGTGCTACAGGGCGGTAGTCATTGTCGGATGACGCCTTAGAGTTCTTGGGGACAGAAATGATGGTAGTCATCTTAAAACATGTGGGGATTACAGACTGGGACAAGAAGAGTTTGAAAATGACCTTCAATATGCCTGCCAGCTGTTCTGCGCATGCTCTGAGAACGCACCCTGGAAACCCGTCGGGCCCAGCGGCCTTGCGGATGTTGACCTGTTTAAAGACCTTTCTCAAGTCGGCCTCAGAGAGCGAGATCACCCAATCCTCTGGGTCGGTGACGGCTCTCACACCCGGCACGATGTTATTGTTGTCAAAGCGTGTATTGGGTTCGTCTGGTAGAGAGGCATTATGGGGCAGATCACGGTTGGGTCTTCCTTTGTAATCTGTAATCGACTGTAGTCCGCACCACATGCGGCAGGCGGCAGAGCCTGTGTAATATGAGTCCTTATTCCTATATTATCCTTTTGCTCGTTTGATGACTCTGCAGAGGTCAAAGCGGAACTTCTTGTACATATTCCAGTCCTCGGCCGAAGCAGTGACCCCTCATCGAATGCATTTTCGAATGAAGCCGGGGATGGAGGTGGTTAACTCGTCAACGTTATCGTCGGAGTGTCGAAACACATTCCAATCAGTGCTAGCAATGCAGTCCTGTAGCATAATCTCTCATTCTGGTGACCATTTCTCAAATGTTTGAGTTTCTGCTTGTAAACTGGAAACAGGAGTACGGATTTGCCGAACGGCGGACGAGGGAGGGCCTCCTCATTGTAGCTGGGGATTTTAACAAGGCTAATCTGAAAACAAGACTCCCTAAATTGTATCAGCATATCGATTGCGCAACCAGGGCTGGAAAAACCTTGGATCATTGCTATTCTAACTTCCACGACGCATATAAGGCCCTGCCCCGCCCTCCTTTCGGAAAAGCTGACCACGACTCCATTTTGTTGATCCCTGCCTACAGACAGAAACTAAAACAAGAAGCTCCCACGCTGAGGTCTGTTCAACGCTGGTCCGACCAATCTGATTCCACACTCCAAGACTGCTTCCATCACGTGGACTGGGATATGTTTCATATTGCGTCAGACAACAACATTGACGAATACGCTGATTCGGTGAGCGAGTTCATTAGAACGTGCGTTGAAGATGTCGTTCCCATAGCAACGATTAAAACATTCCCAAACCAGAAACCGTGGATTGATGGCAGCATTCGCGTGAAACTGAAAGCGCGAACCACTGCTTTTAATCAGGGCAAGGTGACCGGAAACATGACCAAATACAAATAGTGTAACTATTCCCTCCGCAAGGCAATCAAACAAGCTAAGCGTCAGTATAGAGACAAAGTAGAATCTCAATTCAACGGCTCAGACACAACAGGTATGTGGCAGGGTCTACAGTCAATCATGGATTACAAAAAGAAAACCAGCCCCGTCACGGACCAGGATGTCTTGCTCACAGGCAGACTAAATAACTTTTTTGCCCGCTTTGAGGACAATACAGTGCCACTGACACGGCCCGCAACCAAAACATGCGGACTCTCCTTCACTGCAGCCGACGTGAGGAAAACATTTAAACGTGTCAACCCTCGCAAGGCTGCAGAACCAGACGGCAACCCCAGCCGCGCCCTCAGAGCATGCGCAGACCAGCTGGCTGGTGTGTTTACGGACATATTCAATCAATCCCTATCCCAGTCTGTTGTTCCCACATGCTTCAAGAGGGCCACCATTGTTCCTGTTCCCAAGAAAGCTAAGGTAACTGAGCTAAACGACTACCGCCCCGTAGCACTCACTTCCGTCATCATGAAGTGCTTTGAGAGAATAGTCAAGGACCATATCACCTCCACCCTACCTGACACCCTAGACCCACTCCAATTTGCTTACCGCCCAAATAGGTCCACAGACGATGCAATCTCAACCACACTGCACACTGCCCTAACCCATCTGGACAAGAGGAATACCTATGTGAGAATGCTGTTCATCGACTACAGCTCGGCATTTAACACCATAGTGTCCTCCAAGCTCGTCATCAAGCTCGAGACCCTGGGTCTCGGCCCCGCCCTGTGCAACTGGGTACTGGACTTCCTGACGGGCCGCCCCCAGGTGGTGAGGGTAGGCAACAACATCTCCACCCCGCTGATCCTCAACACTGGGGCCCCACAAGGGTGCGTTCTGAGCCCTCTCCTGTACTCCCTGTTCACCCACGACTGCGTGGCCACGCACGCCTCCAACTCAATCATCAAGTTTGCGGACGACACAACAGTGGTAGGCTTGATTACCAACAACGACGAGACGGCCTACAGGGAGGAGGTGAGGGCCCTCGGAGTGTGGTGTCAGGAAAATAACCTCACACTCAACGTCAACAAAACTAAGGAGATGATTGTGGACTTCAGGAAACAGCAGAGGGAACACCACCCTATCCACATCGATGGAACAGTAGTGGAGAGGGTAGTAAGTTTTAAGTTCCTCGGCGTACACATCACAGACAAACTGAATTGGTCCACCCACACAGACAGCATTGTGAAGAAGGCGCAGCAGCGCATCTTCAACCTCAGGAGGCTGAAGAAATTTGGCTTGTCACCAAAAGCACTCACAAACTTCTACAGATGCACAATCGAGAGCATCCTGTCGGGCTGTATCCCCGCCTGGTACGGCAACTGCTCCACCCACAACCGTAAGGCTCTCCAGAGGGTAGTGAGGTCTGCACAACGCATCACCGGGGGCAAACTACCTGCCCTCCAGGACACCCACACCACCCGATGTCACAGGAAGGCCATAAAGATCATCAAGGACAACAACCACCCGAGCCACTCCCTGTTCACCCCGCTATCATCCAGAAGGCGAGGTCAGTACAGGTGCATCAAAGCTGTGACCGAGAGACTGAAAAACAGCTTCTATCTCAAGGCCATCAGACTGTTAAACAGCCACCACTAACATTGAGTGGCTACTGCCAACACACTGACTCAACTCCAGCCACTTTAATAATGGGAATTGGGCCTCCCGGGTGGTGCAGTGGTTAAGGGTGCTGTACTGCAGCGCCAGCTGTGCCATCAGAGTCCCTAGGTTCGCGCCCAGGTTCTGTCGTAACCGGCCGCGACCGGGAGGTCCGTGGGGCGACGCACAATTGGCCTAGCGTCGTCCGGGTTAGGGAGGGATTGGTCGGTAGGGATCTCCTTGTCTCATCGCGCACCAGAGACTCCTGTAGCGGGCCGGGCGCAGTGGGCGCTAGCCAAGGTTGCCAGGTGCACGGTGTAGCCTCAGACACATTGGTGCGGCTGGCTTCCGGGTTGGATGCGCGCTGTGTTAAGAAACAGTACGGCTGGTTGGGTTGTGTATCGGACATTCAACCTGACATTCGTCTCTCCCGAGCCCGTACGGGAGTTGTAGCAATGAGACAAGATAGTAGCTACTACAACAATTGGATACCACGAAAAAGGGGTAAAAATTTTTTTAAAAAATAATAATAATGGGAATTGATGGGAAATTATGTAAAATATATCACTAGCCACTTTAAACAATGCTACTTAATATAATGTTTACATTATTCATCTCATACTGTACTCTATATCATCTACTGCATCTTTAACTATGCCACTTTGTTTACATACTCATCTCATATGTATATACTGCACTCAATACCATATACTGTATCTTGCCTATGCCGCTCTGTACCATCACTCATTCATATATCTTTATGTACATATTCTTTATCCCCTTACACTTGTGTCTATAAGGTAGTAGTTTTGGAATTGTTAGCTAGATTATTTGTTGGTTATTACTGCATTGTCGGAACTAGAAGCACAAGCATTTCGCTACACTCGCATTAACATCTGCTAACCATGTGTATGTGACAAATAAAATTTGATTTGATTTGATTTTGATTTGTATCCTTAGTTGTGAGTAGAATAACAGTGGTCAAGGACTTTATCGCCCCTAGTGGCGTTGGAGATATCCCTGACAGACAGACGGATGGACAGCTGAGAGCTGAGAGCTGAGAGCCCTGTCTGTCTGTGCTCTGCCAGGGATTAATATGATTGACAGGAGCATAAAAGGGCCCTAAACGACACCCACCCTTAGCTCAAATAGTGTCTCTGTGTTTGGATCTTACTCCATCTCTTCATTCCTCTAGCTCTCTCACCCCGTCTCAGTCAGTCAGTCAGTCTGTCTGTCTGTCTCTCTCTCAACTTTTATTCCCCTCTCCACACACACACACACACACACACACACACACACACACACACACACACACACGCCTCCTCTTAGTACAATTAACCACTGGAGTTTCGCCATAGCAATGTGCAAGGGCAGCACAGCTTAAGTTATATCAGACAGTCCCTATGAAAAAAAGTAATTAAAGAACTCTATTAGTATGCAGCTCCGATACTACAGAGAACGAGAGAGAGGCAGAAAAGGAGGGAAAGAGAGAGAGGGAGAGAGAGATGGAGAGTGAGTCAAAGAAATCCACACAAATATAGATGCAAGAGAGGAGGGGTACGGGAGAAAAGAGAAGAGAGGCTTCAGAATGAAGAGGTTGAGAGAAGGGACCGAGTGTGGAGAGAAAGAAATGAAAAAAGAAAGGAGCCAATGATAGATGCTGAGAAATAGACTGAGAGCTGCTCTCTCCCCCTATAGTTGGGTGAAAGAATGATGAACAATGATGTCATAGGAGAGATCAGAAGGTGGACCAGCACAAGTGGCTTCCTGTCTAGAGATTATGCCTGACAGTGGCTGCATCTGAAATGGTACCCTATTCACTAGTGCAATTCAGACGCACCAACATACTCAGAAAAAAAGGAGCCGAATAGTACGTAAAGATCAGCCTCTTTTATCATTTCTCTTTAATCAGTGTAACCACACAAATCTGTATGCTTTTTAATTACAGACCGACAGACAAGGCTCGCTATGCTCACTCCTGGGGATAAGAAACACAGTGATTCCCAGTGGAATAACAATCTCTGTAGAAACACAAGGCTACGCAATTCAGTCTACTGGAAAAATGAGGGGGAGTTTTGGTCACAGGTCCAGCAATGGCTGAAGAATTGCAACATTTACCTGGAGCTAACTCTGCAGATAGCACTACAGGGTGATCTGAAAAGTCATAGTCAATCAATCAATATTATAATAATACTTTAAGCAAAAACATTTATTTTTCATTTACAATCTGTAGAAATTCTGAGAATAGAAAGGTTCAGAACTTCTGTGAAACATCACAGCACAGTTGAAGAATATATAAAGCCAATATGGATGGTGTTAAGAGATAGATGGGAGGAGTTGAATGGAGCTGAAGTTTGGGAATAATAACAACTAGTAACAAGATAACTAATGTAAAACATACTGTGCCCATAAAACATATATAGGTTCAGAACTTTTGTGAAAGAAATAGATGGGAGAGGTTGAGGATAGAGGAAGGACAGGAGTAAGAACAAACAAAATATAACTATTGTAAAATACGTTGTGTCCGTAAAATGTATATAGTATGTATAAGTTGGAAGTAGAAGCCTAAGTGTTGTTCACTAGTTTACTCCAATTAGGATAAGGGTGGTTGGGTTAGAAGGTAATAAAGGAAAATATATATATTTTTAAAATGTGTTTATATATGTATATATGTATATATGTTGTGGTGGTTAATTTCTTTACTATCAAAGGAGGAGAGACAAACTTATCACACTAGTCAGAGTTATACTTAAACTAAATCTTTAATCACTTATTAATAAGGGAGCAGGTCAATACAACACACACATATAAAGTGAATCGATGGCTGGTTGACGATTCACGCTCAGATGATTCGTTGAGAGCCCCGAGACAAAAGTACAAAGGTATTTTATAGCCAAGATACACCCCTTTCATCCTACATGATGAACAACAGATATATAGAATGGGACACAAGGTTAAGATTGGTATGAAAGATACCTATAATACATAGCAGACAGTATCTGCTGTTTCATTGTGTAGAGACCAGTGTCTGGCCCTGTATAGAACAGAAACATTAACCTGGGATATTCGGGACAGTAGCGTCCCACCCCGCCAACAGCCAGTGAAAGTGCAGGGCGCCAAATTCAAAACAACAAAAATCTCATAATTAAAATTCCTCAAGCATACAAGTATTTTACACCATTTTAAATATACAATTCTCGTTAATCCAGCCACAGTGTCTTATTTCAAAAAGGCTTTACAGCGAAAGCACCACAAACGATTATGTTAGGTCACCACCAAGTCACAGAAAAACACAGCCATTTTTCCAGTCAAAGAAAGGAGTCACAAAAAGCAGAAATATAGATCAAATTAATCACAACCTTTGATGATCTTCATCAGATGACACTCATAGGATTTCATGTTACACAATACATGTATGTTTTGTTCGATAAAGTGCACATTTATATCCAAAAATCTCATTTTACATTGGGGTGTTATGTTCAGTAGTTCCAAAACATGCAATGATTTTGCAGAGAGCCACATCAATTCACAGAAATACTCATAATAAACATTGATAAAAGATACAACTCTTACACATGGAACTTTAGATAAACTTGTCCTTAATGCAACCGCTGTGTCAGATTTCAAAAAAACTTTACGGAAAAAGCACACCATGCAATAATCTGAGTACAGCGCTCAGAGAACAAACCAGCCAAAGAAATATCCGCCATGTTGTGTGTAGACCTCTACAATCAACCTGATACCCCAAAGTCTAAAACAATTTTGGGCACAGTTGACCCCCCCCCCCCCCCCCCCCACATATTTCTCCCCATGCTCACTCCACGTGGACTCCTCTCACACTCCTGAGAAAAGACATGAGAGAAAAGCAGTTGATAGCTTTGATCAGATGCTGTGCACCGGTTGCTGGCTCGGACTCATTTCTCTCAGTAGAAGTGGTGCGGACAGGGCCGTATTGAACGCCTTTGTTGCTATTCTTCAGCCAGTTAGAGGGAGGTTTGAGGTACACACACCGTTCGGTCCAATTATCTCTTCTATACATTAAGATACCGTCTGATGTCACTTTTCATGATAACCTCAAGAGAACAGATCAGAACAACAGTTTAGTTCAGTTCATTAACTATATGATAAATGATTACTTTGACCAATTATTCTTAATACAAATGTCTAAACATATGTCAAAGAGAATAACAACACATTCTATTGAAACTGTTCTTTCAAATTGGCTTATACTCCCCATCACACCATTAACTCTATCGCAGAGCCACAGGATCAGGAAATTAGACCTATGACCCATCGGGAATAGAACAGAACAAACAACACAACAATACACTCCTTCACATATCACTCCATACACATCACTCAAGATATGTCAACTTTAATCCGAAACCTCAGAGGGCTGTTACCTCCCCCATTTTGACACATAACTCCCTATGTGAGTAACGTGTAAAAAAAAACGCACTACAGGTCAAAAAATAAAACATTTCAAAAAACTAAATCGAATTAAAATCACTACTCTTAAGAATTCCATAAAGAAAAAATAAATGTATCCATACGGTCGTAGGAAAATAGATCCTTTTTCCCATTGATCCAAATCCCAAATATGGCTAAGAACTATAAACTTCATCATAATTATCAATATTACAAATGACCTTTAAATCAGTATTACAAATTACCTTAAAATCATTAACCAAATGGCTTTCCAATGAGGGTGATCAAACCACAATGGAAAGTCATTGACAGAGGTCATAGGTCATGCAAACTCTTTAAATAAGTGTTTCTTACAATATTAGACAATTTAATGAAAGATGTGTTTGGCAGATGTGTTGCCCTTCGGGAAGTCCAGGATCCAGTTGCAGAGGGAGGTGTTTAGTCCCAGGATCCTTACCTTAGTGATGAGCTTTGAGGGCACTATGGTCTTGAACGCTGAGCTGTAGTCAATGAATAGCATTCTCACATAAGTGTTCCTTTTGTCCAGGTGGAAAAGTGCATTGTGGAGTGCAATAGAGATTGCATCATCTGTGGATCTCTTTGGGCGGTATGCAAATTGGAGTGGGTCTAGGGTTTCTGGGATAATGGTGTTGATGTGAGACATTACCAACCTTTCAAAGCACTTCATGGCTACGGACGTGAGTGCTACGGGTCTGTAGTCATTTAGGCAGGTTGTCTTTGTGTTCTTAGGCACAGGGACTATGGTGGTCTGCTTGAAACATGTTGGTATTACAGACTCAATCAGGGACATGTTGAAAATATCAGTGAAGACACCTGCCAGTTGGTCAGCACATGCCCGGAGCACACATCCTGGTAATCCGTCTGGCCCCACAGCCTTGTGTATGTTGACCTGTTTAAAGGTCTTACTCACGTCGGCTACGGAGAGCGTGATCACACAGTCATCCGGAACAGCTGATGTTCTCATGCATGCCTCAGTGTTGCTTGCCTCGAAGCGAGCATAGAAGTGATTTAGCCCCTCTGGTAGGCTCGTGTCACTGGGCAGCTCGCGGCTGTGCTTCCCTTTGTAGTCTGTAATAGTTTGCAAGCCCTGCCACATAAGACGAGCGTCAGATCCGGTGTAGTATGATTCAATTCCATCCCCCCCACCCCCGCTCGTCTTGGAGTGTGCTGTTTTATCTTGCCGGTCCCGCGTATATCCCGCTAGCTGAATAGCCATGTCGCATTCAGCCACGATTCCGTGAAACATATGATATTACAGTTTTGATGTCCAGTTGGTAGGATATTTGTGATCGTACCTCGTCTAATTTATTGTCCAATAATTGCACGTTGGTGAGTAGTATTGACGGTAACAGCAGCTTTCCCACTCGCCTTCTCCGGGTCCTGACAAGGCATCCCACTCTTTCGGCCCTGTGGGGTGTTTGGAGATTGTCCTCTGCATCCTCCTACTCAAACAATGTCTGCGCTTACCTCTATCATAAGATTAAAAACAAACTTGACAACTTTCTCTTCTCTTTCAGCTTCACATTTATGAAATCTCCAAGACTTAAAAATAACATGTAATGCGCCAAATGTATAAAATACATCAGTCAATATATAAGAATAACATTTTTAAAAATTGTTGGGCACAACTCTATCGCAATTATCTATCCACCATTGTTTGAATTCATTAGATTTAGGTAACTGTCTCTTCTTTGATTCAGTTATTTAAATACAACTCAATTCTCAATATGTTATTCCAGCAGACCATTTAGGCAACAGACAACGTATTACATCGAAATCACCTCTCTGTTTAAGTTGAATGAATTAGTCTTTCAATTTGAACAAAGCAAG
The DNA here is from genome assembly GCF_057628025.1 of Oncorhynchus mykiss. Lineage (NCBI taxonomy): Eukaryota > Metazoa > Chordata > Actinopteri > Salmoniformes > Salmonidae > Oncorhynchus > Oncorhynchus mykiss. Next base: position 49,033,407 of record NC_143032.1, read on the forward strand.
CTGTTAAAACGTTCAGCTTATATCTTAAGCAAACACTGGTGGCCGTATCTTTCCAGGCAAATTCAATCAGAAACCCAGATTTTAGTCAATACCATAGACCCAATGCTATTGAAATGTTATGTTTACCTTTATTTAACTAAGCAAGTCAGTTAAGAACCAATTCTTATTTTCAATGATGGCCTTGTGGGTTAACTGCCTTGTTCAGGGGCAGAACAACATATTTTTTACCTTGTCAGCTCAGTGATTCAATCTTGCAACCTTTTGGTTACTGGTCTAACGCTTTAATAACCTGCCACCCCAAATCTAGAACCTTTACATTTTTTTGAAATGACAAAGATTTCTAGAAATTACAAAGAAACACGGCAAATAACCCAATTTACAATTGTCTGTAGTCGTACAATCAGGCACATAATAACGTCACAATTCCCAGAAAATAGCCTTAATTTAAGGTCCAAGCGTTTCTCCGGCGAGATTCTCACATGCCAAAGGAATAGATTAGCAAAGAGTTAAATTGACATTCATTGACGAGGAAACAAATCTTGCGCTTTAAATAAAGGTAGATTGGTTTCTCATGCAACGTATTTAAATTACTTTACTACATCACATTAATCACGCAATGATCATTTGTTTGATGGATACCCTAGGCTTTGTACGACATGATCAATTACGTTGAGATTCCATCTTAATTCACTCTAACTTTATGGAAAAAGGTTTATTCAATAAACCCAGCAACTCCTCTCATACTAGGTAGAAACATTTAAACACATTTTCAGGCCTTAAGGGCAGTTGTATTTCAAATGTAGCACCCGGACGTAGAAAATCCAATAAGCGTTTTATAGTTACATCGTTAGGGTAAGTTAACCAAAAGTGGACACACCAATCAGTTTCTGAGACAATTGCCAATACATTGTAGACCGTTTAATAATGCTTAAACCTCATCTTTATCAAATTAACCATTAAAGATACCAACTCAAAACCTATGTACGTCTACGTATGGGTGGTTTAAATTGTATATAATTATATTCCCAGTATTACTTTATCAAATCTCTAGTAATCGACTATACACACATACAATTGATCCTATTTTCATATATTCACAGAATCCATATAAAATGCAAGAAAATATACTCTCAGCAGAACCAAAAAAATTTACTTTTGTTTCCCGGACAATGACCAGCCCGTCATGGGATCCTCAACGGTTCTCTAACCTCCCAGAGACCACGGCAAAATCAAGCCTCTCAGGAACTATAGACCTTCCGCTGCTTTCTAAAATATCATCCCGTTCTTAATACCACCCCCATGATATTCTATGATAGGCAGTGAAGGAACAGAACCCCAAGATAAAGTTATATCAATGTCTGTTATCCAAATTTCAATCTGATTAAGCATATTATGTTACTATCCAAACGTTAGATTAAGACTCATTTCCATATTCACACAACTCTCAAATCACAGTCACATAATGCTGTTCTCAAACATACCTAATGAATTCATTGTTTTTCAACAATATTTTAACCTGTAGGAATATTTTCTTATTTCTATCTCATGATTAGTTCCTAGGATAATGCAACTCATACGTTTACCTCTTTCAATACTTCTAAAATGGGGTACAGGTTTAAAACAATTACAGGTGCAACATACTTTATTAAACTATGTCATGAATGGTCTTAACTAGTTCACACAGATTCCAGATGTTTTAATATTAAATGGCCAAAACTAGTTCACACAGATTCTAGATATTTAACGCTAAATTACCAAACCCAGGGCATACCTGGCTAGCACATTTAAAATAATTGGAATTCACCACTCCTGAGGATCACTTAGAAGGTCACACAGACACTTTTTAGAATGAGGTCCTTCTTCCAATAGGGTTTCAACAGGTACCGTGTTTCACACAGAACCCACAGTCACCCTGGCTCCTCACCCTTACAGACCGCACCAATTCAGTGTCAGGACGGCTCTTGGTTGCCCGCAACCGACCAGTGGCAGAGTATCTTTGAGTCCACAAACTCTCCGATTACTCTCCTCTGAATCTGACTTTGCGTGTTTTGCTCACCACTTTATTTTATTTTTTAAGCTAAGTTCGAGATGTGGTGTCCACTCGGCTCGCTGCCTCTCAGATTAAAGGTGGGTCCATCTGCTTCGTTCCCGAAGTGTGGTCTCCCTGAGATTCCAAGTTTGAGGGATCCCTTGTGCATGATTTACCCAGGTTGTCAGGAGCGGTCACCAAGTGAAGATTAACATCCCATCCTCGTCGCCAAATGTGGTGGTTAATTTCTTTACCATCAAATGAGGAGAGACAAACTTATCACACAAGTCAGAGTTACACTTAAACAAAATCTTTAATTACTTATTAATAAGGGAGCAAGTCAATACAACGCACACATATAAAATGCTCTACAATAATGATGGCTGGTAATGGCTGGTTGACGATTCACGCTCAGATGATTCGTTGAGAGCCCAGAGAAAAAAGTACAAAGGTATTTTATAGCCAAGATACACCCCCTTTCAACCTACATGACGAACAACAGATATATAGAATGGGTCACAAGGTTAAGATTGGTATGAAAGATACCTATAATACATAGCAGACAGCATCTGCTGTGTCAACAGTTTTCATTGTATAGAGACCAGTGTCTGGCCCCGTATAGAACAGAAACACTAACTCATGCTCTGGAATGCTGTTTAGGAGTTTATCACCCAAAAGACATCGTAATTCTCCTGTCAGTGTTATCTCCCAGAGGCCCATCCTCAGTAGGACACACATACAATAGTTAACCTGTTAGAGCTCTAGGGGCGCTATTTCATTTTTGGATAAAAAACGTTCCCGTTTTAAGCGCGATATTTTGTCACGAAAAGATGCTCGACTATGCATATTCTTGACAGTTTTGGAAAGAAAACACTCTGAAGTTTCAGAATCTGCAAAGATTTTGTCTGTAAGTACCCCAGAACTCATTCTACAGGCGAAACCAAGATGATGCATCAACCAGGAATTAGCAGAATTTCTGAAGCTCTGTTTTCCATTGTCTCCTTATATGGCTGTGATTGCGCAAGGAATGAGCCTACACTTTCTGTCGTCCGCCCAAGGTCTTAGCAGCATTGTGACGTATTTGTAGGCATATCATTGGAAGATTGACCATAAGAGACTACATTTTCCAAGTGTCCGCCTGGTGTCCTGCGTCAAATTCGGTGCACAATTGCCAGCTGCTTCTACTTTACCATTTGATTCAGGGGAGAAAGCATGTGTCCAAGAACGATGTATCAATGAAGAGATATGTGAAAAACACCTTGATGATTGATTCTAAACAACGTTTGCCATGTTTTCAGTCGATATTATGGAGTTAATTTGGAAAAAAGTTCGCGTTTTGAGGACTGAATTTTCTGATTTTTTTTGGTAGCCAAATGTGATGTATAAAACGGAGCTATTTCTAATACACAAGGAATCTTTTTGGAAAAACTGAGCATCTGCTATCTAACTGAGAGTATCCTCATTGAAAACATCAGAAGTTCTTCAAAGGTAAATGATTTTATTTGAAGGCTTTTATGTTTTTGTTAATGTTGCGTGCTGGATGCTAACGCTAATGCTAACGCTAAATGCTAACGCTAAATGCTAACGCTAAATGCTAACGCTAAATGCTAACGCTAGCTAGCTACTTTTACACAAATGATTGTTTTCCTATGGTTGAGAAGCATATTTTGAAAATCTGAGATGACAGTGTTGTTTACAAAAGGCTAAGCTTGAGAGATGGCATATTTATTTCATTTCATTTGCGATTTTCATAAATAGTTAACGTTGTGTTATGCTAATGAGCTTGCTGATAGATTTACACAATCCTGGATACAGGGGTTTTTTCATAGCTAAACGTGACGCAGAAAACGGAGCGATTTGTCCTAAACAAATAATCTTTCAGGAAAAACTGAACATTTGCTATCTGAGAGTCTCCTCATTGAAAACATCTGAAGTTCTTCAAAGGTAAATGATTTTATTTGAATGCTTTTCTGTTTTTTTGTGTAAATGTTGCCAGCTGAATGCTAATGCTAAATGCTACGTTAGCCATCAATACTGTTACACAAATGCTTGTTTTGCAATGGTTGAGAAGCATATTTTGAAAATCTGAGATGACAGTGTTGTTAACAAAAGGCTAAGCTTGAGAGCTAGCATATTTATTTCATTTCATTTGCGATTTTCATGAATAGTTAACGTTGCGTTATGGTAATGAGCTTGAGTCTGTATTCACGATCCCGGATCCGGGATGGGGAGATCAGAAAGGTTAAGAATACTCGATTCTGTTGCATAAAACAACCATTTGATGCAGTAAAAGTATTATAATATAATCTTGCAATTTTCCACCATAATATGTATGTATGCATGTATGTATGTATTTTTGTGTGTACGTATGTTTATGTATGTATATATAGAGGTGAAGTCAGAAGTTTAAATACACCTTAGCCAAATACATTTGAACTCAGTTTTTCACAATTCCTGACATTTAATCCTAGTAAAAATCCCCTGTTTTAGGTCAATTAGGATTAGGATCACCACTTTATTTTAAGAATGTGAAATGTCAGAATAATAGTAGAGATAATTATTTATTTAAGCTTTTATTTCTTTCATCACATTCCCAGAGGGTCAGAAGTTTACATACACTCAATTAGTATTTGGTAGCATTGCCTTTAAATTGTTTAACTTGGGTCAAACATTTTGGTTCGCCTTCCACAAGCTCCCCACAAAAAGTTTGTGGAATTTTGGCCCATTCCTCCTGACAGAGCTGGTGTACGGTCAGGTTTGTAGGCCTCCTTGCTTGCACATGCTTTTTCATTTCTGCCCACAACTTTTCTACAGGATTGAGGTCAGGGCTTTGTGATGGCCACTCCAATACCTTGACTTTGATGTCCTTAACTTCTTCGATATAGGGGGCGCTCTTTTCATTTTTGGATGAAAAAACGTTCCCGTTTTAAACAAGATATTTTGTCACGAAAAGACGCTCGACTATGCATATAATTGACAGCTTTGGAAAGAAAACACACTGACGTTTCCAAAACTGCAAAGATATTGTCTGTGAGTGCCACAGAACTGATGTTACAGAAAAAACCCAGATAAAATACAATCAGGAAGTGCCGCATTTTTTGAAACTGCCTCATGGCAATGACTCCTTATATGGCTGTGAAGGAGCTAGGAGTCAGCTTACCTTTTCCACGTTTTCCCCAAGGTGTCTGCAGTATTGTGACGTATTTGTAGGCATATCATTGGAAGATTGACCATAAGAGACTACATTTACCAGGTGCTCGCTTGGTGTCCTCCGTCGCAATTATTGCATAATCTCCAGCTGCAGTATTTTTCCGTTTGGCTCTGATGAGAAACCGACTGCCAGGAATGATTTTTTATCGAATAGAATTGTGAAAAACACCTTGAGGATTGATTCTAAACAACGTTTGCCATGTTTCTGTCAATATTATGGAGCTAATTTGGAAAAAAGTTTGGCGTTGTAAGTGACTGCATTTTCGTTTTTTTTTCTTAGCCAAACATGATGAACAAAACAGAGCTATTTCTCTTACACAAATAATATTTTTGGAAAAAATGAACATTTGCTATCTAACTGAGAGTCTCGTCATTGAAAACATTGAAGTTCTTCAAAGGTAAATGATTTTATTTGAATGCTTTTCTTGTTTTTGTGAAAATGTTGCCTGCTGAATGCTAGGCTTAATGCTATGCTAGGCTATCAATACTCTTACACAAATGCTTGTGTAGCTTTGGTTAAAGCATATTTTGAAAATCTGAGATGACAGTGTTGTTAACAAAAGGCTAAGCTTGTGTTTCAATATATTTATTTCATTTCATTTGCGATTTTCGTGAATAGGAAACATTGCGTTATGGTAATGAGCTTGGGGCTATGATTACGCTCCTGGATACGGGATTGCTCGACGCTAGAGGTTAAGCCATTTTGCTACAACTTTGGAAGTATGCTTGGGGTCATTGTCCATTTGGAAGACCAATTTGCGACCAAGCTTTTACTTCCAGACTGATGTCTTGAGATGTTGCTTCAATATATCCATATCATTTTCGATCCTCATGGTGCCATCTATTTTGTGAAGTGCACCAGTCCCTCCTGCAGCAAAGCACCCGCACAACATGATCCTGCCTCCCACGTGCTTCACGGCTGGGATGGTGTTCTTCGGCTTGCAAGCCTCCCCCTTTTTCCTCCAAACGATGGTCATTATGGCCAAACAATTCTATTTTTGTAGACCAGAGGACATTTCTCCAAAAAGTACGATATCTGTCCCCATGTGCAGTTGCAAACCGTAGTCTGGCTTTTTTATGGTGGTTTTCAGGTTATGTCGATAAAAGACTTGTTTTACTGTGGATAGAGATACTTTAGTACCTGGTTCCTCCAGCATCTTCACAAGGTCCTTTGCTGTTGTTCTGGGATTGATTCGCACCAAAGTACGTTCATCTCTAGGAGACAAAATGCGTCTCCTTCCTGATCAGTATGACAGCTGCGTGGTCTCATGGTGTTTATACTTGCGTACTATTGTTTGGACAGATGAACATGGTACCTTCAGGAATTTGGAAATTTGGAACCAGACTTGTGGAGGTCTACCATATTTTTCTGAGGTCTTGGCTGAGTTCTTTTGATTTTCCCATGATGTCAAGCAAAGAGGCACTGAGTTTGAAGTTATGCCTTGAAATACATCCACAGGTACACCTCCAATTGACTCAAATTATGTCAATTAGCCTTTCAGAAGCTTCTAAAACCATGACATAATTTTCTGGCATTTTCCAAGCTGTGTAAAGGCACAGTCAACTAAGTGTATGTAAACTTCTGACCCTCTGGAATTGTGATACAGTGAATTATAATTGAAATAATCTGTCTGTAAACAATTGTTGGAAAAATTACTTGTGTCATGCACAAAGCAGATGTCCTAACCAACTTGCCAAAACTATAATTTGCTAACAAAATATTTGTGGAGTGGTTAAAAAATTAGCTTTTGTACAGCAATCTAAAGCCTCTTTGGGCTCGGTGTGCCGCTAGCGACCCACCTCGACAACATCTGGTGATAGTGCAGAGAGCGAAATTCAAAATACAAAAATCGTAATATTAAACACTCATGAATATACAAGTGTCTTGCATCGTTTAAAAGCTTACCTTCTTGTTAATCCAACCGCTTTGTCAGATCTCAAAAAGGCTTTACGGCGAAAGCATACCATGCAATTTTCTGAGGGCAGCGCCCCGTATACATCAGCATTAAATACATTATACAAACCACAGAGGCGTCACAAAAATTAGAAATAGCGATAAAATAAATAATTTACCTTTGAAGATCTTCCTCTGTTTGCAATCCCAAGGGTCCCAGCTACACAACAAATTGTTGTTTTGTTCGATAAAGTCCTTCTTTATATCCCAAAAAAGTCAGTTTAGTTGGCGCGTTTGATTCAGTAATCCACCCCTTCAACACGCAGACAAAGGTATCCCAAAAGTTACCAATAAACTTCATCCAAACAAGTCAAACAACGTTTCTAATCAATCCTCAGTTACCCTAATATGTAAATAAAATATACAATTTAAGAAGGAATGTAGTATGTTCAATACCGGAGATAAATAACGAAGTGTGCGCCCTCATCCACAAGACTACAGTCAAAATGAGAACCACCTTGAAAAACTACAACTAGTAACTCATTTTTAAAAGAACAAGCCTGAAACCCTTTCTAAAGACTGTTGACATCTAGTGGAAGTCATAGAGGAAGGAATTCCATTGAATATCCCATAGACAAGCATTTGAATGGACCATGACCTAAAAAAAACAATATCTGGATGGATTCTCCTCGGGTTTTCGCCTGCCATATCAGTTATGTTATACTCACAGACATTTTCTTAACTTCTTATGGTATAGGAGACGCTTGCGTCCCACTTGGAAAAAAAACAGGGAAAATGCAGTGCGGCAAATTCAAATAATGATATAAAATCAAACATTCATTAAATCACACATATAACATATTCAATTAAAGCTACACTCGTTGTGAATCCAGACAAAATGTCAGATTTTAAAAATCTTTTCGACGAAAGCATTAAGAAGCTATTATCTGATGATAGCACAATGTCAATAAAGAGGGTAGCATATTTCAAACCTGCAGGCGCTACACAAAATGCTGAAATAAAATATAAAACATGCATTACCCTTGACGAGCTTCTTTTGTTGGCACTCCAATATGTCCCATAAACATCACAATTGGTCCTTTTTTTCGACTAATTCCGTCCATATATACTCAAAATGTCCATTTATAGAGCGCGTTTGATCAAGAACAAAACTGCTTCCAAAATGCGCAACGTAACTACAAAATATTTCAAAAGTTGCATATAAACTTTGCCAAAATATTTCAGACTACTTTTGTAACACAACTTTAGGTATTTTTAACCTCTAGCGACAAGCAATCCCGTATCCAGGAGCGTAATCATAGCCTCAAGCTCATTACCATAACGCAACGTTAACTATTCATGAAAATCGCAAATGAAATGAAATATATTGGCTGACAAGCTTAGCCTTTTGTTGCGACACAAAAGTCAGAAATAACGATATAATAAATGCCTTACCTTTGAAGATCTTCTTTTTGCAATCCCAAATGCCTCAGTGACACAATGAGTGGTTGTTTTGTTTGATAAATTCCTTCTTTATATCTCCAAAATGTCCATTTATTTGGCGCGTTTGATTCAGAAATACATCGGTTCCAACTCGCCAACATGACTACAAAGTATCTAATAAGTTACCTGTAAACTTGGTCCAAACATTTCAAACAACGTTCCTAATCCAACCTCAGGTATCCTAAAATTTAAATAATCGATCAAATCTAAGACGGGATAAACAGTTTCCAATACCGAAGAAAAATAACACGAGCGCGCTCCTGTTCACACGCACCAAAATACTAGAGCCCTTCAGAGTGACACGTACAAAGGACAGAACTACTTATTAATTTCTCAAAAGAAAAACATCGACCAATTTCTAAAGACTGTTGACATCTAGTGGAAGCCATAGGAACTAGAATCTGGGCCCTAATAAATCAGGATTCCCATAGAAAAGCATTGGAAAACACAATGACCTCAAAAAAAAAATCACATAGTTCAAGTAACACATAGTTCAAGTAACAGACACATCTCAACATCAATTGTTCAGAGGAGACTGCGTGAATCACAGCTTCATGGTCGAATTGCTGCAAAGAAACCACTACTAAAGGACACCAATATGAAGAAGAGAAATCTGTCCTTTGGTCTGATGAGTCCAGATTTGCAATTTTTTTTGGTTCCAACCACCGTGTCTTTGTGAGACGCGGAGTAGGTGAACGGGTGATCTCTCCATGTGTGGTTCCCACCGTGAAGCATGGAGGTGATGTGATGGTGGGAGCGTGCTTTGATGGTGACACTGAGTGATTCATTTAGATTTCAAGGCCCACTTAACCAGCATGGCTACCACAGCATTCTGCAACAATACGCCATCCCATGTGGTTTGTGCTTAGTGAGAGCATCATTTGTTTTTCAGCAGGACAATGACCCAACACACCTACAGGCTGTGTAAGGGCTATTTGACCAAGAAGGAGAGTGATGGAGTGCTGCATCAGATATCCTAGCCTCCACAATCCACCGACCTCAACCCAATTGAGATGGTTTGGGATGCGTTGGACCACAGAATGAAGAAAAAGCAGCCAACAAGTGCTCAGCATATGCAGGAACTCCTTCAATACTGTTGGAAACACATGTTTGGTTAATGTATGTTATTTCCTAGTTTTAATGTCTTCACTATTATTTTACAATGCAGAAAATAGTAAAAATAAAGAAAAACCCTTGAATGAGTAGGTGTGTCCAAACTTTTGACTGGTACTGTATGTATTTTAAAAAATATATATGGGGTATTGGAAGTGATGCAGACAATTACATTGATGGAAGTTACAATCTATCTGCAATATTAAAGCTGATGTACCCCCTTAAAAAAGGAGGGGGAGCAGCCAGCCTAAAGCCTCCCATAAGCGCTCTTTCAAACCCTCTCTTTCAAACCCGCCTCACAATTCGTAATTTTTACTTCTTCTTTGAGGTCTTCTTGCCCAGACTAGCAGTGGGTTAGTTATTTATGAGAGAGAGTGAGAGAGAGAGAGAGAATTTCCTCAACTCAGAATATTGAGCTATAAAAACCATTGGGCCCTCTGTCTGAACATGCCAGTAAAACTGCTTCTCTTAATTTTTGATGAACCCAGGATGTTAAGAACAATTAATCAAGGGCTTCCTGACAATGAAACACTCAAACGCACACACAGACATAAACACAAACAAGCACACACACACACTCATGTACATACTGAGGACGCATTTCGTTCTGAACCAAACCAATATTTTTTCGTTACATTCCACTGTTCTGACCAGCAAAATAGCAAATAGCAAAACAGCAAAAAGTTCTTAGATTCAAACTCCTAAAAAGAAGCGGTTTAAGTTATTCCTTTCTGTTCCTTTTTAACCTCTGAAATAAATGTACATTGTTTTACATTTAGCTCGACATGAAATTAATTCACCAATCAGTGAGGATAAATCAGTTTGCTATGAAGCGGCAAGCTATTTACATACATTGGACAGACAAGTGTAGGGTGCAAGATCTGACCAAAATTTTGCAGGTGGGGAGAGGTTGTAGGAGGGTGTAGGAGGAGGCTTGGCTTGAAGTACTGGGTATCTTGTTTTGTTGTGACATGCATTATCTTATTTAGGCCCACAGAATTAGAACTACAGAGGAGCGTCTTCTATGAAGGAACTTTGAATGTCTTTGAACTTCAAAAAGTTGGCTCAACATTGGACCAGAGCTAGCTAGCTAGCTAGCTAACAAGTTTGTGTGTGCAGAGCGGCAGCAGAATTTAAATCAAAACCTGTCTTACCTTTTTTTAGTTAATACATTCGATGTGAAACGTGATAACCATAGTATCCTTAACTAGCATTGAAAAAGTTAAGCGATTCTTCTCTGATTAAATATTTTTCTCCCTAATTTCGGAATTACACTTGTAATGTCAGTAGGCTTTGCTTCGAAGGGGGAGGGGCTCGTAGTCTACACAGAATTTTCAGCTGGCAGGCAGACACTGGATTAAGTTTCTGACTGACAGACTGAGGGCTTTGCATATGGGTGCTTTGTTACATTTTTTTGGTGGGACTGGGAAAAAAAAGGCCAGGAATGTAAAATAACATTATTAACCGCTTCCCATGCTTTTAAAATAACTTTTCTGTTCCAGAACATTATAGATCACTTTCGTTCCCGGTTCTGATTCTGTTCCTCAATTCTTTGTAAAAATATTTTCCAGTTTTTGGTTCTGTTTCCTGAACCTGTTCCAACCCCAGAAACACACACAAACACACTCTAACATACAGTGCTGCTAGGAAACTGTAAAAAAGTTGCAGTCACTAAGATCAGGAGCACAGCATTAATATTTCAAACCACTCCACGTTTTACAATGTGATAAAATAAACAACGATAAATACATACACTCACTAGATGTTGGCTTCGCCCTCAACCCCACACTGTTCTTGACCATGAATCCATCGCAACATACATACTGTACTTGGAAACTCAAGTGGGGTTTTAGTTATGTGAAAACACTTACAGTGAGTTATTTGGTGAGGAGGCGTCAGGAGCCTTTGAGAAGGCGGACTAGAGATGGAGCCAGATTGGTTTACACAAACAAACACACATACCGGTGATGACTATCTCTTGGCTTTAATGGACTGATAAAGTAAAGGCTACTCTGACGGATAGGAGAGAAGAAGAGACCACGCAGGGCTGAGTGGGCAGCAGACAGTGGTGGCCAACAACAGCTTCCTGTATCGTGCAGTGTCTGGGACGATATGACTGTACTGTAGCTACAGTCCTAAGCATTAATAAGTCCACCTGTACTGAAGCACAGTGGGAGTAACTGCACATGAGGGACAGGGACAGACAGTCCATTCAGAAAGTATTCAGACCCCTTCACTTTTTGCACATTTGTTACTTTAGTCTTATTCTAAATACATTAAATTAAATGTTTTCCTCATCAATCTACAAACAATACCCCATAATGACAATGCGAAAACAGGTATTTAGATATTTTTTTAAGGTATAAAAAACAGAATACCTTAAATACGTAGGTATTCAAACCCTTTGCTATGAGACTTGTAATTGAGCTCTGGTGCATCCTGTTCTATATCGTGGAGCTCCACCCATATGGGAGCTCTGCTCCTAGTGGTTTACCCTTCTGCCTAGGCAGCGAATAGCCTGAGAGAAACTTATGCACACACCTGCAGCCAATGGTAGTACAGGTGTCCCTATGTTAGGGGATGCTTCCCCTCAATCACCCTCCCATTATCTTCAGTAACTTTGACTGGACTGAAGAAGCCGAGAAGAGAAGAGAAGAGAAGAGAAGAGAAGAGAAGAGAAGAGACAGACTCATGAATGAGTCTGAACCCGCCATCGAATTCCATTTCTCAACGTCGTCCATCTCAATGAGCACACCGGTGTTTCTCTTTTAAGAGCTCAGTGTCGCTGCTTCTCTATGGTAGCTATGGACACACACAACTTTTGTTTTGTGTGCTTAGGGTCACAGCACACCAGGAGCGGCCTCACCAATCCCACTAATGCCTGTGCTGCGCCCTCCTTTCTTTAACCTCTCTAGGGTACGTGGGACGCTAAATTCATCAAACATACATGTATTATACACCATTTTAAAGACAAACTTGTTAATCCCACCACAGTGTCCAATTTCAAAAAGGCTTTACGAGAAAAGCATACCATGCGATTATGTTAGGTCAGTACCTAGTCACAAAAAATACAGCCATTTTTCCAGCCAAAGAGAGGAGTCACAAAAAGCAGAAATAGAGATAAAATGAATAACTAACCTTTAGTGATCTTCATCAGATGGCACTCATAGGTCTTCATGTTGCACAATACATGTATGTTTTGTTCGATAAAGTTCATATTTATATCCCAAAATCTCTGTTTACATTGGCGCGTTGTTATGTTTTACCTCCAAAAAATCAGTTGAAAATGCAGAGAGCTACATCAATTTACAGAAATACTCATCATAATGTTGATGAAAATAAAACTGTTATGCATGGAATTAAATATATACTTTTCCTTAATGCAACCGCTGTGTCAGATTTCAAAAAAGCTTTACGGAAAAAGCACACCATGGAATAATCTGAGTACAGCGCTCAGAGACCAAAACAAAACAAGCAATACAGATACCCGTCAACAAAAGTCAGAAATAGCATTATAAATATTCACTTACCTTTGATGATCTTCATCAGAATGCACTCACAGGAATCCCAGTTCCACAATAAATGTTAGTTTATGATATCCATAATTTATGTCCAAATATCTCCTTTTTGAACGCGCATTTAGTATAGTAATCCAGACAAAGCCAAAAAAGTGATATTACAGTTTGTAGAAACATGTCAAACGATGTATATAATCAATCTTTAGCATGTTTTTATCATAAATCTTCAATAATGTTTCAACTGGAGAATTCCTTTGTCTTTAGAAATGAAAGGGAACGGAGCTAACTCTTACAGGGCAAGCGCCTGACTGAGCACATGACCTTCTGGCAGACCCATTACTCAATCAGCTCTCATTCCCTCCCACTTCACAGTAGAAGCTTGAAACAAGGTTCTAAAGATTGTTGACATCTAGTGGAAGCTTTAGGAAGTGTAATATGACACGCACTTGAGGGAGAGTGCGAGGCGCAGGCACAGGACGCACAGGGCTGTGGAGACGCACTGAAGACCTGGTGCGTATAGCCAGCATCAATGGTACCGGAACTTTAACACACTTCTTATGACGAGTACCTGGAGCTGACTCAGGTGGCACCAAGCTGACAACACGTTCCTTTAGTCCAAATCGGTGCATCCTCCACCAACTCAACAACTCCCATCTCTCTTGTTCTTGGGGTTTTTGTGGCCTTCCTCCCCGACTTTGTCGCTGTACCTCCTTCGCTGCTTCCCCTGCTTCCATGGCAGGTTCTTCTCTCCTGCCATTATGTCGTCTCAAGTCCAGGATGTTCTCTCCCTAATCTCCTCCAAAGACCAGGATGCCATTACCTCCCGGGCACGCTGCGTGTTCCGTTGTTGGTGGGATCTTCTATCACGTTCGTTATAATAAGTGGACCAAAGCGCAGCGTGATCTGGGTTCCACATCTTTTAATTACTAAGTGAAACTCACAGCAAAACAAAACAATAAATCTCAACCGAACCGTGAAGCTAACAATAGTGCTAACAGGCAACTATCCATAGACAAGATCCCACAAAACACATTGGAGAAATGGCTGCCTAAATATGATCCCCAATCAGATACAACGATAAACAGCTGCCTCTGATTGGGATCCATACCAGGCCAACATAGAAATTTAAATCACCTAGATGACCCACCCTAGTCACACCCCGACCTAACCAACAGAGAATAAAAAGCTTTCTATGGTCAGGGCGTGACATATTGACAGAATACTTAAGCATCTACCTGCTGGTTCAGATTAGTATGGCTCATATTCTGTTATCTGCCCACTAGCCATTGACAGTGTCTCCAGGCTGAGTAGGGAGGATTTGTACTGAGGACGCAGTATATTGTGACACATTGTGTTACGGTACTGTGGGACTTCATCGCCGCAATTGCTGGGCCAGACCTTTTCATTAGGTGGGAAGTGTTAGGTTCGGCAGGGAGTACATTTTGGAGCGTTGCGCTCCGCTTAAAACCACTAGGTGCAGAGCTCCCCTATGGGGGCGGAGCTCCACGATATAGAACGATATTTACTGGAGCTGTAACTCCAGTTCTATGAGTGGAGGAGAGCCCCATAGGACTTAAGGCCCTGCCAACCCCCAGTCTCACTGAAGATAATATTTTTGAGAGGCTGATTGAGGGGAAGCATCCCCTTATATAGGGACACCTGTACTCCCATTGGCTACAGGTGTGTGCATCATTTTCTCTCAGGCTACTCGCTGCCTGGCCAGCGGAGTAAACGACTAGGTACAGAGCTCCCCTATTGGGCTCCGCTTCATTCACTGAACTGGAGTTACAACTCAGTTAACTAGTGTTTCCATTGATCATCCTTGATGTTTCTACAACTTGATTGGAGTCCCCCTGTGGTAAGTTCAATTGATTGGACATGATTTGAAAAGGCATACACCTGTCTATATAAGGTCCCACAGTTGCCAGTACACGTCAGAGCAAAAACCAAGCCTTGAGGTCAAGGGAATTGTTCATTGAGCTCAGAGTAAGGATTGCATTGAGGCACAGATCTGGGGAAGGGTACCAAACCATTTCTGCAGCATTGAAGGTCCCCAAGAACACAGGGGCCTCCATCCTTCTTAAATGGAAGAAGTTTGGAACCACCAAGACTTCCTAGAGCTGGCCGCCCGGCCAAACTGAGCAATCGGGGGAGAAGGGCCTTGGTCAGGGAGGTGACCAAGAACTCGATGGCCACTCTGACAGAGCTCCATAGTTCCTCTTTGGAGATGGGAAACCTTTCAGAATGACAACCATCTCTGCAGCACTCCACCAAACAGGCATTTATGGTAGAGTGGCCAGACAGAAGCCACTCCTCAGACTCTCAGACCATGAGAAACAAGATTCTCTGGTCTGATGAATGCCAAGCATCACGTCTGGAAGTAACCAGGCACCGCTCATCACCTGACCAATACCATCCCTACGGTGAAACATGGTGGTGGCAGCATCATGCTGTGGGGAGGTTTTTCAGCAGCAGTGACTGAGAGACTAGTCAGGATCGGGGGTAAAGTTGAACAGAGCAATGTACAGAGAGATCCTTGATGATAACCTGGTCCAGAGCGCTCAGGACCTCAGCCTGGGGCGAAGGTTCACCTTCCAACAGGACAACAATGCTAAGCACACAACCAAGACAACGCAGGAGTTTCTTCGGGACAAGTCTCTGAATATCCTTGGGTGGCCCAGCAAGAGCGCGGACTTGAACCAGATTGACCATCTCTGGAGAGACCTGAACGACCTGAAAATAGCTGTTCGGCGACACTCCCCATCCAACCTGACAGAGCTTGAGAGGATCTGCAGAGAAGAATGGGAGAAACTGCCCAAATATAGGTGTGCCACGTTTGTAGTATCATACCCAAGAAGATTTGAGGCTGTAATGGCTGCTAAACATGCTTCAACAAAGTATTAAGTAAAGGGTCTGAATACTTATGTAAATGAGGTATTGTGTGTAGATTGATGAGGGGAAAAAATGATTTAATCTATTATAGTATAAGGCTGTAACTTATAGTGCCTTGCGAAAGTATTCGGCCCCCTTGAACTTTGCAACCTTTTGCCACATTTCAGGCTTCAAACATAAATATATAAAACTGTATTTTTTTGTGAAGAATCAACAACAAGTGGGACACAATCATGAAGTGGAACGACATTTATTGGATATTTCAAACTTTTTTAACAAATCAAAAACTGAAAAATTGGGCGTATTCAGCCCCCTTAAGTTAATACTTTGTTGCGCCACCTTTTGCTGCGATTACAGCTGTAAGTCGCTTGGGGTATGTCTCTATCAGTTTTGCACATCGAGAGACTGACATTTTTCCCATTCCTAATTGCAAAACAGCTCGAGCTCAGTGAGGTTGGATGGAGAGCATTTGTGAACAGCAGTTTTCAGTTCTTTCCACAGATTCTCGATTGGATTCAGGTCTGGACTTTGACTTGGCCATTCTAACACCTGGATATGTTTATTTTTGAACCATTCCATTGTAGATTTTGCTTTATGTTTTGGATCATTGTCTTGTTGGAAGACAAATCTCCGTCCCAGTCTCAGGTCTTTTGCAGACTCCATCAGGTTTTCTTTCAGAATGGTCCTGTATTTGGCTCCATCCATCTTCCCATCAATTTTAACCATCTTCCCTGTCCCTGCTGAAGAAAAGCAGGCCCAAACCATGATGCTGCCACCACCATGTTTGACAGTGGGGATGGTGTGTTCAGAGTGATGAGCTGTGTTGCTTTTACACCAAACATAACGTTTTGCATTGTTGCCAAAAAGTTCAATTTTGGTTTCATCTGACCAGAGCACCTTCTTCCACATGTTTGGTGTGTCTCCCAGGTGGCTTGTGGCAAACTTTAAACAACACTTTTTATGGATATCTTTAAGAAATGGCTTTCTTCTTGCCACTCTTCCATAAAGGCCAGATTTGTGCAATATACGACTGATTGTTGTCCTATGGACAGAGTCTCCCACCTCAGCTGTAGATCTCTGCAGTTCATTCAGAGTGATCATGGGCCTCTTGGCTGCATCTCTGATCAGTCTTCTCCTTGTATGAGCTGAAAGTTTAGAGGGACGGCCAGGTCTTGGTAGATTTGCAGTGGTCTGATACTCCTTCCATTTCAATATTATCGCTTGCACAGTGCTCCTTGGGATGTTTAAAGCTTGGGAAATCTTTTTGTATCCAAATCCGGCTTTAAACTTCTTCACAACAGTATCTCGGACCTGCCTGGTGTGTTCCTTGTTCTTCATGATGCTCTCTGCGCTTTTAACGGACCTCTGAGACTATCACAGTGCAGGTGCATTTATACGGAGACTTGATTACACACAGGTGGATTGTATTTGTCATCATTAGTCATTTAGGTCAACATTGGATCATTCAGAGATCCTCACTGAACTTCTGGAGAGAGTTTGCTGCACTGAAAGTAAAGGGGCTGAATAATTTTGCACGCCCAATTTTTCAGTTTTTGATTTGTTAAAAAAGTTTGAAATATCCAATAACTGTCGTTCCACTTCATGATTGTGTCCCACTTGTTGTTGATTCTTCACAAAAAAATACAGTTTTATATCTTTATGTTTGAAGCCTGAAATGTGGCAAAAGGTCGCAAAGTTCAAGGGGGCCGAATACTTTCGCAAGGCACTGTAAGTGAATGGGTCTGAATACTTTCCGAATGCACTGCATTTCAGAAATGTATTTTATTACATGGGTCATTGTTAGATGATTACCTGTTTGTTACATTAACCATGTGCCTTGCCACAGCAAGACATTAAACAAACTAGACTTCAACCTTTTAGTGCTCAGAACAGTATATATATATACAGTATATATAGTGAGCTCCAAAAGTATTGGGACAGTGACAATGACTATGAGGTTAAAGAGCAGACTGTCAGCTTTAATTTCAGGGTATTTTCATCCATATCGGGTGAACCGTTTAGAAATTAAAGCACTTTTTGTACAAAATCCCCTGGTTTTAAAAGTATTAGGACAACTTCACTCATACAGTGCTGTGAGAAAGTATTTGCCCCCTTTCTAATTTTCGCTACTGTTATCAGATCTTCAACCAAAACCTAATATTAGAGAAATGGAACCTGAGTGAACAAATAACACAACAATGACATACTTCTTTCATTTATTTAATAAACCAAGTTATGCAACACCCAATGCCCCTGTGTGAAAAAGTAATTTCCCCCTTACACTTAAAAACTAGCTGTGCCACCTTTAGCTGCAATGACTCCAACCAAACACTTCCTGTAGTTGTTGATTAGTCTCTCACGTCACTGGGGAGGGATCAGCGGAATTTGTGGGTTTTCAAGCATGAAATTCTTGTTTCAAGTCCTGCCACAACATCTCAATTTGGATTAGGTCTGGACTTTGACTAGGCCATTTCGAAACTTCAGATTTGTTGCTTTTTAGCCATTTTCATGTAGACTTGCTACAATGATGATGATGATTACGGGTAATGCTATTAAACCAGTCAGTGTGATCACCATTTGCCTCATGCTGCGCGGCACATCTCCTTCGCATAGAGTTGATCAGGCTGATTGTGGACTGCAGAATGTTGTTCCACTCTTCTTCAATAGCTGTGTAAAGTTGCTGGATGTTGTCGGGATCTGGAATACACTGTCGTACACGTCGATTCAGAGCATCCCAAACATGCTCAACGGGTGACATGTTTGTTGAGTATGGAGGCCATGAAAGAACTGGGACAAATTTTTGCTTCCAGGAATTGTGTACAGATCCTCGCGACATGGGGCCATGCATTATCATGCTGAAACATGAGGTGATGGCGGTGGATGAATGGCACAACAATAGGCCTCAGGATCTCATCACGGTATCTCTGTGCATTCAAATTGCCATTGATAAAATGCAATTGTGGTCGTTGTTCGTATGCCTGCCCATACGATAACCCTACCCTCACAATGTTGACATCATTAGAGTGGCCTTTTATTGTCCCCAGCACAAGGTGCACCTGTGTAATGATCATGCTGTTTAATAAGCTTCTTGATATGCCACACCTGTGAGGTGAATGATTTATTTTGGGATTATCTTGGGATCAACACTTTACATGTTGCGTTTATATTTTTGTTCAGTATACTTTAAAGAATTCATCACAACTGGTGACTTGGTACCAAATGAAGTCTAGTTGCACTTGATTCAATTAATTCCAAGGAAATAAACATGTAATTTGCAGGTCATTAATGTTTAATGACCATTTGACCATTTCATTTGACCATTTAATGAATGACCAAATAAGTAGTTTCACAGCAAACAACTTCACATTTATGTATCATTCAAAGAAAAGGTGTGTACAGCAGAACAGTTTCCAGGCTGACTGTTTGTGTTGGTGTTGGTGTAGGTGGGCGGTCACACCATGCTGCCCATCCGCTGGATGCCTCCAGAGAGCATCATGTACAGGAAGTTCACCACAGAGAGTGACGTGTGGAGTCTGGGCGTGGTCCTCTGGGAGATCTTCACCTACGGCAAACAGCCCTGGTACCAGCTCTCCAACAACGAGGTCAGTCTCACCTCTCACCGAACCTTAACCCTGACCCTTTGACCATACTCTACCGCCATCCTAGCCTGGGTGCCAGTCTGATTCTGCTTTCTTGCCACCTCCTTATAACAATTCCATGAGGAGGTGGCAAGAAAGCAGAACAGACTACCAGGCTAGCTCCAACCTCCCTAGCTGGAATCTTATTCTAAACCCTCACATCGTCTACTTTGGTAAAGTTTTCCAAAGCTTTAGCCTAAGCCTATAGCTCCAAGGCACATGTGTAGGTCTGGAGAGGATTGGAGAGTAAGAAACGCAAAGACAATTAAATCTGGCATATCGGCTGGCATTCTGACACTAATCCTGTTTATCTGCCCCTCCGCCCCCCCCCCCCCCCCCCCCCACACACACACACACACACAGGTGATTGAGTGCATTACACAGGGGCGTGTCCTGCAGCGGCCTCGCACCTGTCCCAAAGAGGTGTACGACCTGATGCTGGGGTGCTGGCAGAGAGAGCCCCACATGAGACACCACATCAAGGAGATCCACAGCCTACTGCTAAACCTAGCCAAAGCCTCTCCTGTCTACCTGGACATCCTGGGCTGAGCGGGTGTGCGTGTGTGCGTATGCGTACATGCACGTGGCTGTACAATACAATGCACCTGTCCTTGAGTGTGTTTTAAGCTACGATCAAACTCTTTAAGGCAATCAGAAGATTCCCCAACTGTTCCCTTGTGCCCTCCCCTCTCCTCTCGCTCTCTCTATCTCTCTCTTACTTTCTGCCTACTTCTACTCTTTCATGCATCTCTTAACCTACCACCTTCTTCCTGCTCAAGATACTTTAAGAATGGTTTGCAGTGGGAAGGCTTCTCCCATCGGCACAAAGGATTTTAAACTGTGGCTAAGTAAGTAGTCTACAGTAAATGGCTGAGGGCTCTATACGAGCAGGCGGTGGGTTTTTTCCCCAATTGGTTTCTGCAAACGCCATCCTTCTGTAAATAAAACCCCTGAGGTCGAGAAGAGGTGCCTCCACTGCAGATAGGCTGTTTCTTCTCTGTACATAGAGGACCAGACATCGGACCCCGCAATGTCCTGCAAAGAGTTGAGATGCGTTGCTCCGTGGAAGGAGACATGGAAGCAACCAGACTGTTACTCTCCCCTCATGTCAACAAGTCATTACATAACAAGACATAACAAGATATAGTAAAATAATAAAAGGGAGATTTGTGGCTGTTCACCAGTGGGTGCTCTTCAGCTGTCTGTCTGTTGTCATTGTCTGTGACTATGTACACGAAAGAGGGTATTTGATACATTTTGGGGGATGAAGATGTTTTAATTCCCATGTCAAGTGCTGATGTCATGTAATTTATCGATGTACGTGTCCAACATTCTCGGACGATCCTGAGACAGAGAGTATGAGCAGGATCTGTGTTAGATCGCCCGTTCATGGTCAGTGGCGAGGATCTCCGTTTAGGCGTGGTTGGGTCAACTGTGGTAGAGTCCTGGCACACACACATATCCCCCACCCCCTACTACTACACACACACACACTCAAAAGGCTTCTGCAGGAAATTGAATTCTGCATGTTTTATTATTTTAGCCCCACAGTGCTTTAGCGACGGAGCCCCAGCCCTAGTCAGTAATGGTGTAATGTATATTTCATTAAGGAGCTAATGTTGGCCATTAGCACAGTCTCCCCCTCAGACATTTAAGACGTATTGTTTAATGGGAGAGAGGGAAAGGAGATGAGGAAGTGGAGGAGAGAAAGACGATGAGATAGAGAGGAGTGGAGAGAGAGAGAGAGAGAGAGAGAGAGAGCGAGAGGGAGGGAGGGAGGAGGCCTGAATGTCTGCGGGGAAATAGTGAGATAACATCCATCATAGTGCGGTCTTGTCGGTTTTCGAACCCACAGCTGTTTGCTTCACACACCTCGCATTCCTGTGGTGGGTTCCTCAACCACACACACAGACACAGACACACCACCCACAAAACCTTCTCTTACACATTCAAGGTCAACTGTAGGCTCACCTAGACTTTCAAGATCAAACGCCTGCATTATCATAGACACACAATAAACAGACTTACTTAGATGTAATAACTTTATACAAGACTGTTTGAGTATCATGATATTGTCATATGCTTCTGTAACTGATTGCATGTGACTGGTTTGGTCATATCCTCAGTACTTGATGGTATTGATATTTGTGTTCTTAATTATTATTTTATTAAAAAATTATACATTTTTTATGAGACAACGTTTCTGAGGTCTAAGTCAATTATGTGGTCTGAATCAGGGCCTGACTCCAATCTAAAGTGATCTAATTGATTATGCTGACAGTATTATGTGCGTGTGCAATACTTGGGCCCACATTGGGCTGTGGTCAAAAGTATTGCACTATACAGGGAATAGGGTGTCATTGCAGACGTAGACTGTGTGTGTATGTTTGGGTCCTTGCACATGCTCTTTGTTGCTTTTTCCTGCCTGCCTCTTGAAATAAACATTAGATCCAATAATCTACCATCCGTTCCACAAAGAGAATGGATGTCTTTCTGTGCGAGAGCAAGTAGAAAATGCTTCACAGGTATTCAATATTGTTTACACAATAACGCTGTGCAATACAAAGCAACATTGTGTGCAACAGCCTTCAGTGCGAGAGTAGTTGGCAGTGAAATAACTGCCCCTGTGAGAAAGAGCACTCACCACTCTTAAAGCGCTTATAGCCTACATGAATTGGCTAAAGTGGGACATGGCAGTGGTGGGCGAGTAAGTGAATTGTCTATCAGAGGACTGAGTAAGTGAATTGTCTATCAGAGGACTGAGTAAGTGAATTGTCTATCAGAGGACTGAGTAAGTGAATTGTCTATCAGAGGACTGCACTGGAAGACGTTTCTATGTGGCTCTCTTCCATCACCATGGACCCAGTCTGAGTTTACTCTACATCCTGGTCAAGCTACTGTGACTAATTATGGAGCCTTCCCAGAATCCTTTCTGTTGGAGGTTCAACATTTCTGCCTACCGATAGGCTCTAGGCAATGGGCGGCACCAATCGCAGTGCTATCGTTCTCTTTGCTAAAGACAAATGGACACCTCAAAAAGGACTGACAATCACAACCCTTAACAAGTGACCTGCTGTGTAGTTACAAACCTCTCCTCTCTCGATGTAACTTCACTTTCTCTTTCTTTCTTTCTTTCTTTCTTTCTTTCTTTCTTTCTTTCTTTCTTTCTTTCTTTCTTTCTTTCTTTCTTTCTTTCTCGTTCTCTCCCAGCTGTTACACTGTCCAACTGTGGCATCCCTGATGGGTCAGTGAGAGGCGTGTGTGTATACGACCCATGTGGCTCTGATGGCTTTAGTCTCAGTGCTGTGACTGGAGTTTCTCAGAACGTGTGTAATACTAATGTGACCAGCTTCTCTCGATGAACGGACCAGTCTGTTGTGACACGGTATCATTAATAAAAGTGTTATGTCTTACGTCATCCTGGGCAGATCTGGTGTTCTCTGTGTGAATAAGGGAGTGTTAGTGCGATGAGTGTGCGTTGGAGTGTTTGCGTACAGTAGCCTATAGATCACACTTTAAAAGAGCTGTAACTTATGTCTATAAATGTGTGGCCTTTACAAGGCCTACGTAGATGCTTCACAAATCAGTTGTAATGTCACAGTAAATGTGATTGATATAACAGGTCCTTACATCTAGAGCGTGATGCATAGGCATACGTTTATAAGCTGTGGCACAGGCTTTATATAACACTTTATACTGTGACATTTGCTTACAAATGATTTGAGAAGTATGTACAGGACCTATCATAAGCATTCACCACTCTTAGATTTCTTCACTTTTTTATTGTGTTACAAAGTGGGATTAGAATGGATTTAATTGTCTTTTTTTTTTTTCTTCAACAGTCTACACAAAATACTCTAATGTCAAAGTGGAAGTTTAAAGATAAAAAAAAATAGCACTAATATACCTTGATTGGATAAGCATTCACACCCCTGAATCAACGCATGTTAGAAACACCTTTGGAGCAATTACAGCTGTGTAAATTTCTAAAGGGCCGATTCAGACTTAGGAATTTACACCTTTCCTACTCACTTCTCGGTATTTGGTATTAAAATGTACCTTATTCAGTCACGTAACAGTCTCTGCAGTTGTGGCTACCCTGATTGCTATGAATAAATATAATTCAGCCACTGACAACCCTCCCACTTGCAGTCCAACAGATTTTCCCCTGGAGTTTTCATTCAATAGCGGTTTCAGTACATGTATCTTAAGCCATCCCTTTAAATACGGTGAACCTTTAAGTTTGAATTTTGTCAACAGACTCACTAGAATATATCAAGAGAACGGGTTCAGAATATTAGGGGTCAATAAAAAAAAGGCCATCTAAATATGTGCATATTTGTCTCCATTTCAGCACCAATTCGTAGATTTAAAAATACTCTGATCTTGTAGATTATTTAGGTTTAGGGAAGTATTTCTGAATCATAAAAACAGGTTTGGAGAGCCTTTACGCACAAAAGAAAGCGGTGGTTTGATTCAAAGTGGACACTTTTTCCACTTGGAACCAGAAGGTTCCCTAGACCTTATTCAGGGTTTCCTGGTGCGTAAAGGTGGTGGAATTATTAGGGAATTAAGTCAAGATCAGAATTTGTAGACAGACCTCCACCACACCTTCATTTATTCGATCTCCACCCCAAATGAATAGCGGGGTGAAAAGCATGATATTCTCAGGCTTATGTTCAAGGTCAGAATACGGATAAAGAGAAAAGTGCATAAAAAGGGAATTACGTTCCATTTACACGTGTTCCATTTAACTTGGGTTGGAATGTCCTCCCCTAGAGCTTTGCACACCTGGATTGGGCAATATTTACCCATTATTATTTTCAAAATTCTTCAGGCTGTCAAGGTGTTGGAGATCATGGCTCGACAACAATTGTCAAGCAGATTTAAGTCCACACTGTAACTGGAACACTAACTGTCATCTTGGTAAACATAAGGCTTTGCATTGAGGACAAAAAAGTGTATTCCTTTGCTGTGTTTTTTTTATTTCAGTGTTACTTCAGTGCCTTGTTGTATACAGGATGCATTTTTCGGAATATTTGTATTCTGTATATTTTTCATTTTTATTTTCACCCATTTAGGTCATTATTGTCGAGTCACTACAATATTGTTGATCCACCTTCAGTTTTCTCCCATCACTGCCGGTAAACTCGCAAATGGCCTCGTGGTGTCATCCCTGAGTGGTTTCCTTCCTGTCCTGCAGCTCAGTTCAGAACGACAACTCTATATTTGAAGAGTCTGGGTGGTTTAATACATAATCTACAGCCTAATTATTAACTTGACCATGCTCAATAAAGAGATATTCAGTGTCTGATTTGTTATTGCTACACATCTACCAATCACTGCCCTTCTTTATGAGGCTTTCGAACAGCTTCCTGATCTGTGTAGAATGAAACGCAATACTTGACGGGTGGACCTTACAGATGTCTGTATGAGGTGCAGAGGAAGGGGTATTCACACAGAGTAAATCCATGTAACATATTGTGTGATTTGTTGTGCCACGTTTTACTCCTGAACTAATTTAGGCTTTCCTGAGTAAAGGGGGTGTGTCAAATGTTCTTTTGACTTTGACATTATGGAGTAAGTTGTGTAGAGCAATGACAAAATATCACAATGAAATCTATTTCCATTGTAATGCAACAAAATGTTGTTTTTTTTAACTAAGGGGGGTTAATACTTATAATACCCACTGTATATTGGCCTTATAAAGGGCTAATGAAGGCTTTGGCTATAGCTTGTTATTAACGTGTGACCAGCCTCTAGATCCTGTGCTCTCACATACACATGAGCCAACCCAATTACAGTAATCACAATGGGGTTCTGACCATGTGCGGATGAAGTTTCGAGACAGCTTCTAAATCCCTCACGCAATTAAGAAACAGTTGAGCTAATCCACTTTCTTTTAAATAAGTAGCTCTGTCGTCTTTTATAAAAATAATTTACATTGAAACAAAACCTTTGACCAAAATGAAACGAGAAAACGTATGAAGGGTCAACTCTCTCCATGTGCCGGTGTGTGTGCTGCATGTGTGCCTGTGTGCGCGTAGGTGCAGACGAGTCCATGTGCTGTGTGTAAGGGCAAGAGGGAGGGACAGTATAATTCTCTATGATGTGCAAAGCACTGGAACTCTGGACTCAGCAGTCTGCCCTCATAAAGAAGACCTTTAATCAGTGCACAGTGGAGTGAGGCAGAGAGAGAGGCCATAAACGCAAATCAATGTCACAGAGAGACACAGAGGAAAAGCGGTCTGTGTATATAGGACATCACTCAAACAAGTAAATAGTCAGCACACACGGTCCCCATACTGATATATCTCTATGGCCAATCCTCCACACCCAAATAATTATTCAACATAATAGCTCCACACACTTATTCAGACATACTTCACCTGACTCCCATTCAGCAGTGTACAGTATCTGCTGTACTCTGGCTGAATACAGCCAGAGAACTAGGATGGTCCTTGGAGGGGGCTTCTATCCACTGTATACAAAAAAAAGTTGTGAAGTTGAGCCAACTTAAAAAAATCAAGGCTACCAGCTGCAACACAATTTCTAGTTTACTCAATTTTGGGTCAGGAAAGTTCTGCTAACATACAGTAAATGTGTCGCAAATGCAAACTTCAAACATTCAAGTTCACGCAACTGTTTTTTTTTCAACTCAGAAAGCATTGGATTAGAGAAGCGGTTCCAAAGCTTTTCATTTCCAAGGACCATCAAACCCCTGTCAAGAGCTCTTGAAGACCCCCATTCGCAGTCACAGAATTGTGTAATATAACATATCTTAGTGGTCAAAAGTAGAGTTTTACCAGTGAATGTAACAGATTAAAGCCTATTATTACAGATGGATGTTTGTTAAACAATTTGCATTGAGAAATCGAACCACTGCAGATTGAAAACCATTAGAATTGGCATGAAACCAGTCGACTGGCATGAAAGGAGAATTTCATGCCAGTCAAATTGGACTTTGTTTTTACAGTGTAGGTGGAGTGGAAAGAAAGCAGAAGGACAAAGTGGAGGGAGAGGAGGAAAAGTGGGAAGTTCGAGGACCTCATGTCCCCATACAACCTCTCTTCTACAGAGCACCCCTGTACCTCTGTGCCTGTCCATTGAGATGATGTGCGTAGTGTGTACGTTTGTCTGTACGTGTGCGTGTGTGCTCGCGGGCGCTCGTGTATGTGTGTCCTAGCAGATGTGGTGCCTCCAATGCTAATGAAGGCAGTTTGACTGGAGCTCAAGAGAGATGGCTTAATGAATGTTCACAGCATCACCATGGAAACATTTGTTTGATGCTTTTCAGACTAGAGAAAGTGTGTGTGTGTGTGTGTGTGTGTGTGTGTGTGTGTGTGCTTACACGTGCTTGTGCGTACTTGTGTTGGGAGAAGGCACTAGAACAAAAAGCACCTTTTGTGTTGAGAGGAAGTTAGAGACGCCATCTGTTGGTTGAAGTGAAAACTCAACTGCTATGAAATTGTTCCACAATCTTTAACTATCATTCATAGAATTATGGTTCCCTTGCTCATACGAGTAAGTGTGACCAATTCACCACTCATCCATATGTAGTCAAATATTTCACTTTTTCATTTGTCATCAAATCTTAGTTTGTTCTTATCCCAAATTCAAGTAACCTTACAGTGAAATTCAGAGATACTTGAGATATCTCAAAGACATCCTGGAAAAAGCAGATGCAGTTGCATAAAATAATGAGAATATTAAAAGTTGGAAACATCCTGGAGGAAATGTGTCATTACAGATAACAGGCATAAACACGATGAAACAATTTCAACCTAGATCCTAGTCAGAGAAGAAACCGATAATGATGTGCTCTAATTGTTGGTATTAACGCAATGCAACCTCTATTTACGTCCTAATCCCCCCTAAAGCTGCACCTGGAACATGACATCATTCCCAACGCCGTGTGCGTGTGTGTGTGTGTGTACATGTGTACATGCGTGTGTTGCAGACTGCGCTTCATCCCACATTGTACAGAGAAAGCCAAGAACACTTCAACAGAAAGCAAAAAGTGCATGTTTGTGGAGAGGGGTAGCGAAATGTGAATAGGTGACCGCAAAAAAATGGTCCTTCTTTCTAGCCGGTCATCGCGCTTGGATGCACACATGGATATTGCACCCGCCCAGAGTGTTTATGTGATTCCAAGAAGAAGACGCAAGTTTTGACTGACGACCAAGTTGAATGTTTACTCTAGGAACATTGTCGGGGCATCCAAAGAAATAAACAAAAGTCGATTCCTGAGTAACTGGAGAGTGTGTGGGGGTTAATACTATGTGTGGTGATGGTGAAGATGAGTAAAAGTCCTGGACTGAGAAGCATCCATACTGTTCTTGCCGGACAGCCTGTAGCAAGTCAGAACCTTCAGAGAGCATCCAAAGCCAACTCAGATGAGCTCCAGCTAGCCATTTTTTCATGATCCTACAAGGCGGATTATGTCCTGCCACAGTTATGATGTTGAGTCACCACCCACCTCAGCCCACACCGCCACACAAAGCCATATACACGAGATTCTTCAAAGTAGCCACCCTTTGCCTTGATGACAGCTTTGCACATTCTTGGCATTAACTCAAACAGCTTCATGATGTAGTCGAATGGAATGCATTTCAATCAACAGCTGGGCCTTGTTAAAGTTAAATAGTGGAATTCATTTCCTTCTTAATGCGTTTGAGCAAATCCGTTGTGTTTTGACAAGATAGGGGCGGTATACAGAAGATAGCCCTATTTGGTAAAAGTTAATATTATGGCAAGAACAGCTCAAATAAGTAAAGAGAAACGACAGCCCATCATTACTTTCAGACGTGAAAGTCAGTCAACCCGGAAAAGTTCAATAAAGTTTCTTCAAGTGCAGTCGCAAAAACCATCAAGCGCCAAAGGACAGATTTCCACTGGTCTAAAGGATACCGATGAGAAGAAGAGACTTGCTTGGGCCAAAAACACGAGCAATGGACATTAGACCGGTGGAAATCTGTCCTTTGGTCTGAGTCCAAATGTGAGATTTTTGGTTCCAACAACTATGTCTTTGTGAGACACAGAGTAGGGGAACGAATGATCTCCGCATGTGTGGTTCCTACCGTGGAGCATGGAGGAGGAGGTGTGATGGTGTGGGGGTGCTTTGCTGGTGACACTGTCTGTGATTTATTTAGATTTCAAGACACATTTAACCAGCATGGCTAACAAAGCATTCTGCAGCGATACACAATCCCATCTGGTTTGCTCGTAGTGAAACTACCATTTATTTTTCAACAGGACAATGACCCAACACACCTTCAGGCTGTGTAAGGGCTATTTGACCAAGAAGGAGAGTTACTGTACCTGAAGAAGATGAGCCGAGAGAACTTACACACCACTCTCATCTAAGAGACTACAAGCCCTAATCCAGGCCTCCTGTTTGGAGCTGCAGAGGGAATACGAGGACCTACATCATGAGCAGGAATAAAATCGGGAGGGCGTACTCTAGGCTCTCGTGGCCTATTACTGCCGCTTCTCTCCTGACCGTCACCACTCTAGGCCTCCACGGCTAGAGCCTTTGTCACCTGGGGAACCACCTGACCTTGTCTCTGGGGCCCAGCCGGCCCCTGCCTTCGAATCCCTGATGAGCCTCGCCCAGTGGTCCCAACTTGCTCCACCATGGAAGCCATCATCCAACAGTTGTGGCCGACATGCCACATTCCTCCACCGCAGTAGGAGAGCCACGTCCTTCAGCTTTGGCCAGCCACTGGCATTGTATTCAGTGCCCTCAGATGGGCGGCCCTGCACCAGCTGTTAGAGGATCCTCCACCACCCCCGTGGACTTCCATGGGGCCGCCCAAGACGGCTTGGCATCTCTGTGCACACTCCTCACGGGGTGGCCCCTAAGCCCGTTACATGCACCAGAGCTGGCACCCTCCTGGCCCCCATGGTCGTCTAAAGTGACACTGGCTATCAGCTGCCCTGTTAGTTTGGCCAGACGCACACAAGGACTGGACTTGATCCTGTCTGGTCCCTTCTCTTAAAGACTAAGTCCCCCGTTGAGGTATTTCTATCTGTACTTATTATAGATCCCCATTAGCTGCTGCCAAGGAAGCAGCTTCTCTTCCTGGGGTCCAGGAAAATGAAGGCAGTTATACAATTTGAAAAACATTACAATACATTCATAACAGATTTCACAGCACAGTTTTCAGGTGTGGATTTCCACAAGAAATCCAGGGACAGGTTTAAAAAAAATGGCTATTCCTTCCAGCCAATAAGCATGCTTGTAGGCACACATGGACATTGTACCCACCCACTCTAGCTCAGAATGTTTATGTCGTTCCAAGATGAAGACGCAAGTTTTGGCTGACGACCAAGTTTCCTGTTTCCTCTAGGAACATTGTGCATGGATCCAAGAAAAAACACAAGTTGATTCCTGAGCAACTGAAGCGTGTGTGTGTTAATACTATGTGTGGTGGTGATGTAGAAAAATAAAAGTCCTGGACTGAGAAGCATGTGCTGTTCTTGCCAGACAGCCTGTTGCGAAGTCAGAACCTTTGGTAATCAGCATTGATATGGACAGATGTCAACACTGCCTCTGTCAAAAGATGGAAGGTGACAGGTTCTAGGTCTAGGTTGAGCAAGCAGTGAAGCAGAGGCAGACAGGGATATAAAAAAAACAATGAAGACATGGTTTCCATGTTTCTATTTCAAACACATTCCAGTTTCTCATTTCCATTCAATTGCTTTGTTTCCATAAATATAATTGACTTTACTTTTTACTCTAAATCCATGCTAGTTAAAATGATCATACAAACCAAAACAAAGAAAACTAACTAAGGGGCACAGGAAGTGGTGCAGCCCAAGAGGCTGCGTCCACTTCCAGTGGGCAGCCGCCTAGAACGCAAAAAACAGGGAGGATTAAATACACGGAATCCAAATCACATGACTCATTAATTATCCTGTGACACCTCCACATGTACCCTCTCATATTATCGTACAGATATAGACTCTAGTTGCCATGGTGATCTTTAATTATATTGTAGTAAGGCTTCATTGTTCTGGAAAAATCAAGTATGCACAATTGATTTCAACAAGGAAATATATCTACTGTTACTACTGATTTCAATACAAATACACATTGTGTAGGCTCTCTCATGCTCATGCACACACGTACACACACACACACCTATAATGCAATTCTTAATCATAACTGTAAAGTAAAAAAACACAGACACCTGGTTTAAGTGGTGTTGGTCAGTGCAGTTTAAGAGAAGAGATCAAATCAAGGTCCATGCCGCAGTACTCTCCCATCAAGCAAAAACCTGACATCAACATCAAATCAACATCCAATTATTTGATTGATATCTAATTTAGTTGTCAACTAACACATCATATTCCAATACTTAAAAAAAACGACAAATCTTACAGAATGTGGCTTTAAAATGAGACAAATACCATCCCCAAGTCCCTAGACAGGACTCATTAATAATAATTACTATATCAGGACTCCCGATCAGAGAGACCCTGTGGCTGTGCATTTCATGGAGGCTCGTCACAACATCAGCTCTCTGAGAAAACTGGTATCAAACATGTTAAGGCTCCTGGAGGGGGGTTATTCTGATAATATATTACTGAGAACATGTGGATTCACCATTTATCCACCATGTCTCCTAATGGTCTGAATAAAGAGTTCGATATCAGACCCTTTCTTTTACGAACACATAACGTTGATTTGTCTTGCCATCCAGGTCTCTGTGGGAAGAAAAAAAACTTTTGCTTTTTCAAATGCAATTTTCATGTCAAGAGGACTTTTTCAACATGCCTGCTCCCAAGCGTTCTCACTACATAGAAAAACATAATGTTGTAGGGCTTCCCTCATGCCCCTTTTCATGATGGCACTAACGTTAGCAACGTGAGTGAGTGCAAGCTAGCTACCAACCAGAACACTAAGCTAGTCGAGACCAACAGCTCAAACAAACGGACTAAAAGCTACAAGTAATGAGCGGAGTTAAAAATGGACTATACTAAACAAGGTAAATGTCTTACCTGTGATTACATTTTTCCACATACACACTGTAGCTACATGTAGCCTACTTGTGCCCCGGCTCCCAACATTTTCCCGTTCTCCCACACTGAATAGCCTGTAGCCTCAGGGATCTTTTTGCAGGCTCTATTTCCCTACGTGGGAGCATTATGTCTGGATTCTTTTACTTGTTTACATGTACATTGAACAACACAGTAGCTTTTCGTCATTTTGCTGATATTTCGGTGTAACAAAAGATCGACAATGAAGTTGGCTCTTTTACAATTGGGGTCAATGGGAAAGAATGTTTGTTTTCTCCAATTTGTGGGCGTGGTCAAGGATAATTCGCTATTTATAATGAGGGACACCTGGAGAAAATTGGACCTCTCTAAAATGAAAATGGATGGCTCTCCCTTCAGTAAAATAGATTTTCACCGGACTATCCCTGAACGCTTAAAGACCAAACAAGAGACCCTCCCCTATACCTCAAATAATAATTAAAGTGGATATTTTTTTTATTTCACCTTTATTTAACCAGGTAGGCTAGTTGAGAGCAAGTTCTCATTTGCAACTGCGACCTGGCCAAGATAAAGCATAACAGTGTGAACAGACAACACAGAGTTACACATGAAGTAAACAATTAACAAGTCAATAACACAGTAGAAAAAAAGAGAGTCTATATACATTGTGTGCAAAAGGCATGAGGAGGTAGGCGAATAATTACAATTTTGCAGATTAACACTGGAGTGATAAATTATCAGATGGTCATGTACAGGTAGAGATATTGGTGTGCAAAAGAGCAGAAAAGTAAATAAATATAAACAGTATGGGGGTGAGGTAGGTAAAATTGGGTGGGCTATTTACCGATAGACTATGTACAGCTGCAGCGATCGGTTAGCTGCTCAGATAGCAGATGTTTGAAGTTGGTGAGGGAGATAAAAGTCTCCAACTTCAGCGATTTTTGCAATTCGTTCCAGTCACAGGCAGCAGAGAACTGGAACGAAAGGCGGCCAAATGAGGTGTTGGCTTTAGGGATGATCAGTGAGATACACCTGCTGGAGCGCGTGCTACGGGTGGGTGTTGCCATCGTGACCAGTGAACTGAGATAAGGCGGAGCTTTACCTAGCATGGACTTGTAGATGACCTGGAGCCAGTGGGTCTGGCGACGAATATGTAGCGAGGGCCAGCCGACTAGAGCATACAGGTGGCATAAGGTGCTTTAGTAACAAAGTGGATGGCACGGTGATAAACTGCATCCAGTTTGCTGAGTATTGGAAGCTATTTTGTAGATGACATCACCGAAGTCGAGGATCGGTAGGATAGTCAGTTTTACTAGGGTAAGTTTGGCGGCGTGAGTGAAGGAGGCTTTGTTGCGGAATAGAAAGCCGATTCTAGATTTGATTTTAGATTGGAGATGTTTGATATGAGTCTGGAAGGAGAGTTTACAGTCTAGCCAGACACCTAGGTACTTATAGATGTCCACATATTCTAGGTCGGAACCATCCAGGGTGGTGATGCTAGTCGGGCGTGCGGGTGCAGGCAGCGAACGGTTGAAAAGCATGCATTTGGTTTTACTAGCATTTAAGAGCAGTTGGAGGCCACGGAAGGAGTGTTGTATGGTATTGAAGCTCGTTTGGAGGTTAGATAGCACAGTGTCCAAGGACGGGCCGGAAGCATACAGAATGGTGTCGTCTGCGTAGAGGTGGATCAGGGAATCGCCCGCAGCAAGAGCAACATCATTGATATATACAGAGAAAAGGCCCGAGAATTGAACCCTGTGGCCCCCCATAGAGACTGCCAGAGGACCGGACAGCATGCCCTCCGATTTGACACACTGAACTCTGTCTGCAAAGTAGTTGGTGAACCAGGCAAGGCAGTCATCAGAAAAACCGAGGCTACTGAGTCTGCCGATAAGAATATGGTGATTGACAGAGTCGAAAGCCTTGGCAAGGTCGATGAAGACGGCTGCACAGTACTGTCTTTTATCGATGGCGGTTATGATATCGTTTAGGACCTTGAGCGTGGCTGAGGTGCACCCGTGACCGGCTCGGAAACCAGATTGCACAGCGGAGAAGGTACTGTGGGATTTGAGATGGTCAGTGACCTGTTTGTTGACTTGGCTTTCGAAGACCTTAGATAGGCAGGGCAGGATGGATATAGGTCTGTAACAGTTTGGGTCCAGGGTGTCTCCCCCTTTGAAGAGGGGGGTGACTGCGGCAGCTTTCCAATCCTTGGGGATCTCAGACGATATGAAAGAGAGGTTGAACAGGCTGATAATAGGGGTTGCGACAATGGCGGCGGATAGTTTCAGAAATAGAGGGTCCAGATTGTCAAGCCCAGCTGATTTGTACGGGTCCAGGTTTTGCAGCTCTTTCAGAACATCTGCTATCTGGATTTGGGTAAAGGAGAACCTGTAGAGGCTTGGGCGAGTAGCTGCGGGGGGGGGGGGGGGGGGGGGCGGAGCTGTTGGCCGAGGTTGGAGTAGCCAGGAGGAAGGCATGGCCAGCCGTTGAGAAAGGCTTGTTGATAGCATAGAACATGCCTACCGTTTAACCTTACTCCTAGTTCTGAGCCGAGCCTTAGATGCCGTTTTAGAGAATGTTTGTTTTGTAAGCATTACATGGCAAAGTAGCCAGAAGGTTGTCAATTCGCAGACCACCGCGGACAAAGGTAGCAATGAAAAGACAACCATTATAATAAAATCATTGCATGAATCTAGCATTTTTTGCTGCCAGGGAGAAAATACTGTAGCCTTTTATAAATGCATTTCATGCAATTCTACGTCATTTTACCTGACTGTAGACAAGTAGACTCTTTTTTTAATACCACAATAGAGCATGACAAAGTATGAGCGCATGCTGCAACACCAGAGAGGTTTTGATTTCTATACAGGCTATTGTTTTAAGAGAGGATAGTCTAGGTTTGGAACAGAGCTACAGTCGTCTATCAGCTGTAAAACTGTAGGTCAACAGAACCAGTTACAACTGAAGTATCTGACCATCAATGAATTCGAGAAAAAGACATGAGTTTGTAAAACAGCAGCTGCATATCATCAGGTAGGCCGTTACGCACTTGTAACTTTTTATTATTTGGGAAACTATTATTTTCTCTTTTATTCTCTTTTATTCCTTACATTTTGTGGTTAAACAATTGATTTGTGTTGACTGTGATTAGGGCATGGGAATATAAGAGGAACTGCTAGGCTAAATTTACAAACTAGGCACGCATAGCTCACCACATGATCCTCAAACCAAAGACTGGCCAAACTTGTGTTTCTAAAAGTGAATTCAAAGGCATTGTAGAATGACTGTATAGGCATTTTTCGTTTCCTTATTATTTAATTCTGAGTAATAATGTTTTAAATTTCATTTTATTATCAGCCTAAATGTGGAATTTAAAGACATGTAGTTGAAGTATTATTGTTGTTGTGTCGTTAAAATGCAGAGCATTCCTGCCAGCCTGTAGCATGTCACAAATGCTTCACAATTGATTTTTTAAATGGCAGGCTATAGCCTTGAAATAAAAAATATATGGCCTAAATAATTCATTTTCGTTCATTCTTAGGCTACCTGGCTTGCCCCTGACTGATTTAGAGTTAGAATGTTGTTTAATAGCATGCTGAAATGTTGAATGTCAATTGATAGTGACAGAATCACACATTACTTCCAAAGTAAATTCAATGTTTTATCTCCTCGGCTATAGAAGGTTATATCGCAGTCTCCGAATGTCATAGAGACAAACCAAAGATATCCCATATACATTGGAGTGACGTCTTTCCCCGCCATTTTACAGCTTGTTTATAGCGTTGCGGACTAAAGCGTCATTACAGATCGCTTTATATTGTTGGATTCTAGCTTGAAATATACACATTCATGTTACCAGACTAGAACTTATTGATTACTGTACATGTTTAATGCATGTATATGTTGGTGTCAATGGAGGTATGGAAAGTTAGAGTTAAGAAGCGGGAGTGCAGAGAGATTACATTCTGTTAAAACATAATATTGTTCAATCTCATGTTTCAATGGAGAGAGGAGAAAGTTAACCATCTGGTTTCAGTCACTGATGAGGTAGGACGGTAGTGGACTAGGGAGGAGTGAGGAATTCGGGCTGAAGGTCAGGTCAGATGAAGTGAGAAGGAACAGTCACCCCTTAAGTTCCTGCCTAGCAACAGAGATGCATTGGCTGTCTAAAGGTGCAAGGAGTGGACTCCACCTAGTAGGAGGGTATAAATATATGTGCTTGTGTAAACATGTCTTTGCAGCTGTTTGACCCAGTGGGGGAATAAACTCGGTTTGAGCTTTACTAGTTGTCCGTGAGTTTTACTCTGTTTCTTCATAACCCAACAGTTGGCGTTGTCGACAGGATTCACCACGATTTACAGTCGAACTAGAGAGTCCAAATCAGTGAAACAGGAACCTCCACCAAAAACAAGGTAGACACAGTTCCTACACCTGTTACCACTCATTCTGACATCTTGGGGAGATGAGTCGTAGGCTGAAACAATTATAGGATACAGACTTAGAAAGGCTGAGTTTTTTCAGTAGTCCCATTGCGATACGACCGGTCATAAATCTATGGTGTAGGATTGGTTCCGTAAGGATAGGTTCCGAGATCCATAGGTAAATCTATAGTGTAGAGTAGGTTCCGTAAGAATAGGTCCCAAGATCCATAAATAAATATATAGTGTAGGGTTGGTTCCATAAGGATAGGTCCCAAGATCCATAGGGAGATCTATGGTGTAGGGTAGGTTCCGTTAGGATAGCTCTATAGTGGGGGTGTTCCCCGCGAGATCCGTAAGAGGGACGAAAGTCCCAGCCACGGTGGACATGAGGCAGTAGAGTGTGTGTATATGGATAAATTGACATGCTTGTGTACTAGTACGAAAGGTTGTAGAGAAGTAGTCCATGCAATGGGACAAAGAAAGAATAGGAGATATCTGAGAATATCTGTGCTTCAAGATCAAACATTGTCAGTGAGTGGGAATGTGGATGGGGATAAAAGGTTGCCTCCAAGTTCTGGAGGAGATCCTCATCGTTGGATAGAAAAGCAAAAAGATATTCAAACATTGTTTGAACATGATTTGAGTGTATTAGCAGTAGCAATAAGGAACGAGGTTGGTTCCATGACTGTCCTGTGAGGATCACAATGGGTCAGATCAGCTTGGCAATGATTGACAGTAACCAGTCCTTCTCTCACGCACAGAAACGGGGAGGAGGGAACTGGGCCGGTTTGGCAGTTCACACCCTGTTGTAAATTACATGAGAAGGGGGAATTCTTTCGCACGGTCAAAAGTGGATAATGGAACAATAATTCTAACATAAGAATGTGGGGAAAGGTCAGTGGGGAGCTATGGAAAACAAATGTAATATTGCTTTTCATTTTGTGATGTCATTAAAAATTGTATAGACGAAATTCTGTTACTTGGAAAGAATATTCCCTTTATCTCTCAAGTTTTCATCTAATACATTATGCATATAATATGAAAAATGATGAAAGCATTTTTGTTAGGATGTGAATGTGATTTTAGGAGGGTTAAGAGAATCTATCTCCTCTCACCTTCAATTAATTGAATTTACCACAGGTGGACTCCAAACAAGGATCAATCAATCAGCTCAATCAAATGTATGTATAAAACTCTTTTTGCATCAGCCTATGTCACAAAGTGCTATACAGAAACCCAGCCAAAAACCCCAAAGAGCAAGCAATACAGATGTAGAAGCACTGTGGCTAGGAAAAACTCCCTGGAAAGGCAGGAACCTAGGAGGAAAGGATGATCAATGGAAACAGGATGCACCTGAGCACAAGTTCATGTCGCTTAGCAAAGGGTCTGAATACTTAAGGTATTTCTTATTTTTATTTTGAATATATATGCAAACATTTCTAAAAACCTGTTTTCGCTTCGTCATTATGGGGTATTATGTATCGATTGATGAGGGGAAAAAATGTAATTTCATCCATTTTAGAATAAGGCTGTAATGTAACATTTTGAAAAAGTCAAGTGGTCTGAATACTTTCCGAATGCACTGTAAGTAGTACATACTGTATATTTTCCCCTGTCTGTAAATGTACATTCTGCCAGTGTCGGTGTGTGCTAAGTTGAGGGTCTTGAATTCAAGTGATAGACTCAACGTGAAGCGCTAAGGACTGTCATTCTAAATTTGGGCTGGATAATTTCTCAATAGCTCTAATGAGGATTCGGAAAGGCAAGAAGGAGAGAGAGAGCACACAGTGAGGGGAGGGTGCACTGCTCATCCTCCAGGTGGTTTCTGAATCTAATAACAAAAATGTGTACGATTCCATTAAGTCTAGGGAGGGTTTCCTCCCAGGAAACCTTAACTTTTAGTGTCCTCCGAGAGGGAGGTATTAGAGAACCCACTAGACTAGATGATAGATGGGAATGTTTGTTTCACCATGTCTCAGAATCCCAATGTTAAAGCTCATCAATACATCTAGCTTTCTGGATGACACAGTACAATGAATTACAGGGCTCGTATTCTGCGTCTTGCTTTGACACCCGAGGATGAGGGAGACTGGCATGGAGACTAGCATCCCATTGGCATGGAACAGAACGAATGGACAGTCCTTGCCCCAATCTCATGGAGGGTTATGTGAAATTATTAAACATGTAATCTCTCTCTTCCCTGTTCAAGTCAATGTGTTATCCAGGCGGCGTGGAACATGAGTGATCACTGTTCCAGATGAGGGATTGTTGTAAACTGACTAATTGACTTGAGCACGTTTTAGTATGTCTATAACATAAGTGGACTAGCAATAGTGACTAACTACTGATTCTGGCAGGGAATTGGGAAAGCAGAATTGAATATGACTGGGGCGGAGATTTGTGAGGCTCACAGATTAACAACAGGTAGCATTACACAATGTTTTATTTTGTAACATTACAAAACAAGACAGACACCTCTCTACTGTTTAGAATTCACTGCAGTGTATGTTACAGGAATGAATCAGTCATGATGCAATATGTTTGTAATTTTTTGGCATTGAGTGATTCAAAAAATACAATAATTTGTATACACACACCATCTACCGTTACAGAGACAGTAGCAATGCTAGTCAACCCTGTCTTCTGCATTTGGCCACAGGTTCTCATCCACATCACATCTTGTGTCATCTTGGGCAACACACCTAGGAAAGAATAGTGGGAGGAAAAGTGATTCCATCCTGGAATGGGCTGCAAACCACTCTGACTGCATGGGAGTGGTGCAATACCACATTGTCCCATACAATTACAAACGTTGGCCAATTTCACCTCACCGCAACCCTTTCCTCACCTGGCACAACCCTTCCATAGAGGTCATCTAGGAATGTAATGAGACGCTCGGTGTTGTATGGCCCAATTAGCGGTTTGTGTAACAAGCCATCCATCAGAGGATATTGCTGCATACATTGTGATGTTGGCACCCCTCTGGCCCGGGACATCCACTGTGGCTCGTTTCCCAACCACATTCCTTCCTCGCAGCCGTGTTTTGGTCAAGTTGAAACCAGCCTCATCCATAAAGATGAATATGTGGGGTGTTTGCCTGGTTTCAATCTCCATGACTCTCTAAAATAAATCCACAAGGCAACATAAGAGTTAGGCTATTACGGTTGTTTACATTGTACCTTAAAACATGCCGTTGTGTGCCTCTGCCCTGTTCGGTTTTGTTCAAAACCAGTTCTGTATTTTATAGTCATCTTACCTGGACATATTGGTTCCTGAGTTGCTTGACTCGTTCAGCGTTCCTCTCAAAGGGGACAGTGTACAACTGCTTCATCCTGACTTGTAATGTAATGTTGTCTGCCAACACTCTTTCCCGAATCTCTGAGTTTTATGCCATTGTTTCTGATGACCATATCAATGATTGCAGTTTCCTGCACAGCAGTGAAAATCCTACCTCTCCCGCCTGTGGGAGGTAACCGTTGGGTCCTACGCAGAAATACAAAAACAATTACACACAAATGGGTTTGGAGGCTTTGCTCAATTTACATCTGCAATGTGCAGTTTAGTCAGATGTCCTTGCAGAATTGCACATCTTACCTGTTGTTTTGCCGGAAATTTCTCACAACAGATGCCACTGTTGAGCGTTGCAGATTTGGCTGCACTCTCAGACCAGCCTCTCTCTCATTGATAGACCGTGATTTATTACATTATCAATTATAGTAGCCCTAATCTCATCTGAGACAGCAGCTTTTGATCTTCCTCTCAGTCTTCTTCCAACACACATACGTACTCCTCTCCCTCTCCCAGCCACTCTTCTTCCTCTATCAGCCACTTCTCTATCTCTGGCTGGATCCATGAAAACGTTGCAGTGCAGCATTATTCCTAAAATGTCCCCTTTTGTATAGATGGTAATGAAATTGAAAGATTAACACCTTGGTAGGTGTTCAGCTACAATGGGAATCAGCTGTGGTTGGTCTAATTGTTTTGATAGTATTTCATGTTTTACATTTGGAATATGTTTCAATACGGTATTACTGTAGAAATGTAGCAAATTGCTGTCTTATTCAATTTTATGTTAGGTTTTGAACTTAAATGTAACCGTTTTGAAAAGAGTGTGTAAACATGTGCAAATTGGCCTGTAGGTACATAGAGCTTTGGTGGTGGTTGCGTCTGAGTGAGAAAATAATTCATGACATTTGAAAGATGTAGTCATTGAATGCATTTTGTGCCAAAGCCAAAGCAATGAAAAACGATCCACAGTTTAGCCCACATAGACTGCTGTTCTGCTCACCGTGTGAAGAGTTTAGAAAAAATGACCTAAGTATTGAGAAATGGGTCCTAGCGATTGTAAAAAAAAAAAAAAACTGTAAGAAACATGTGACTCAAGAGTTTTGTAAGGTTGGATACCCTTCCAACGCCACTAACCTCTTCCTCATTCCTAACCTCCAGCTGTGGGCCCGAGCGACGGTAACAGGGAAGTGTCAGAAGGTTGCTGCTTATCAACCGTTGGGACCCAAAGTTTACAATCGTCGAGGGTGTTCACAAAGGGTGTAGATCGGCCTTGGCATGAGAGATGAGCACCTAACCTGAGCGCAGGGAAGTATTATCTACAGATACCGACTGTAGCAGGCAACAGAAGATCAGGATTTTGGAGGCAGATGCAATGAAATAGCTATTCTCACGGCAGTCGCTGTTAGGGTCCGTAATTGAAGGAGTAGTACTGTAGTAGTGGTGAAGGAGGCTATAGTAACAGCATGGAACTGGACTACGGCGCAAATGAGGGGTATTTTGAAGTATGCATCATGGGCAGTGTTAATGGTAGCAAGGGTTATCTTGTTAGCATTGCTGGGAAGGCGTTGATGTTGAAACGGGTATACAGTGCTGATTTTGCCTCAAGATGAGGTAAAGTGATTAAGGCCACCACACGTGTATATCGGGTGGCCATGGCGGAAGAAGGAGATGGGCTGCGAAGTGAAAATTATATGGCGTTAGAACACCTTTTGTAACCTGTGGCCTAACAGGGAAGACTGGGTGAAAGCATGAGTAGGTTTTGTAGGGCCTTCATTTTTGTGGACCCCAGCAGAACAGTATACCGAAGGTATAGAGTCAGGCTAAGATTGGGAATCGTCATGTTTTGTGTTTCATTTTGTTTTTCAAGTCTTGTGCTATCACTCTCTTAGGAACCCGGAAGCTGAAACGGAGAAAATCAAAAGCTCCAGCTGTGCGGTGCTTGGTGCTTCCCACCCTCGGAAACAATCCTTTTGGGCCGGCGACGGCAACTTCGCCCTCTCGGCGTCTCGAGCGGCCATTCGCATTGCCTTTGTATTGTATTATATTGTATTCTTGTTTAAATAAAACAGAATAAATATAATAATACAAATAAATACTATGTATCAATTTCTGCACTGTAAAGATGAAATCCCTTTTATTGCATCGATTTGCTAAAAAGATCATAGAAAAGGAGAACATGAAATCACCACAGCGAGAACAAGAAGACAAGAGGAAAGGAGAGGATGATAATATAGACCGACATTGGACACACAGTGAAAATGAGTAATACTAGACAGACAAAGAAGGAAAGACACTGGTTATGACTGGCCCGTGCCAGGAACATAATGAGTCGACTGATCAATAACCTGGTCGATAGAGACGTTTTGACATTGTACATTAAGCAGTAACTAATTGCCAGATTGCTAAATGCTTCGCAAAACATATCCAGGACAATCAATGATGCAATTACAAAAACTCACACACACACACACACGCATGCACGCACGCACACACACAAGATCGAACGCACACACACACACACACACAATGACACACAAACACACACACACACACACTTAAAGGTTCAATGCAGCTGTTTTTTTTCTCAATATAAAATCATTTCTAGGTAACAATTAAGTACCTTACTGTTATTGTTTTCAATTCAAATGGTCAAAAAGAAACAAAGGTAGCTTCTTAGCTACATGCAATTTCTCAACCAAGAATTGTGCTAGGAGTGTCTGAGAGTGGTCTGAGAGAGGGGCCTATAATTGGAGGCTGGGAGGGAGGGACGTGTAACCTGAAAACTTGCTGTTATTGTCAGAGAGAAGGGCAAACTCTCTTTGTTATTGGTCTATTAACTTATACTGCCTGGTGATGTCACCAGGCGGATCAAAAACCCCACCCAGCCAAACAAGCTGAAATATCAGGTGGTCTTTTCAAACAGCTCTTACATTGTTAGTGCATTATCATAATTTTCACAATTTCACACTATTATTCCAACCGCATAGTGTGGAAATATACACCGAGTGTACAAAACATTAGTAACAACTTCCTAATGTTGAGTAGCACCCCACCCCCCCCTTTCCCTCAGAACAGCCTCAATTTGTTAGGGCATGGACTCTATAAGGTGCCAAAAGCATTCCACAGGGATGCTGGCACATGTTGACTCCAATGCTTCCCAGAGTTGTGTCAAGTTGGCTGGATGTCCATTGGGTGGTGGACCATTCTTGACACACCTACTACCATACAACGTTCAAAGGCACTTAAATACTTTGTCTTGGCCATTCATTCTCGGATTTACTGTTTCAGGTGACATCAATAAGGGATCATAGCTTTCACCTGGATTCACCTGGTTAGTCTATGTCATGGAAAGTGTAGGTGTTCCTAATGGCTTGTACACTCAGTGTATATAAAACACAGGAAAATCCCGTTTTTGATTGCCCTGCCCCTTTAATACTGCCAGGGAGAGGCAAGGAGAGAGGGGTTGATGTGGTCCATGACCAGTGGAGTTGTGGTTTCGGACTAACTGTGATTTTGTTTGGGTGGTTTCATTCCCAGTAGAATTGTTGATTTGGTTCACTGCTTGGGTTGACCGCCATCCATTTAAAGCACTCAATGGAAGTGAAAGGTGGTTTAACGTTAAATGTGTTTCATGTACATAGTGTGTATGTGTGTAACAGGGTCAGGTACATTGTGAATGAGAGCCCACAAAAAAGAGGAATTAAAAAATGATTTAGTTGAATTTTTCAGCCGAGTAGTGCTTCAGTTGCTCGAGGACTCTCCCTCTGAGTATTCCTCCATTTTTAACACACCAGTTCAACTATAGAGGGTGTTATGGTCACACTTTATTTGGATAGGATTTTCCATGCTATCAACTATTTGTTGATAAGCAACTGCTTGCTAAGGTTACGGTTAGGGTTAGGTTTAGAATAAGGGATAGGGTAAAGGTAAAGGTTAGGGTTAGAGTTAGGGTTAGGGTTAGTAGATAGTTAGTTGAAATGTTACTGTCTGTAGAGCATCTACAGATGGACTATACAAATGAAGTGTTACCGTTGTTGTTGTTTTTGCTGTTGTTTAGAGGAGTACATAAACTAGCCTGTAAATGATGTGCAGTGAAGCTAGATTCACTCGTTGATGACAGAGCTGGGGTCAATTGTTGTCAATTTATTCAATAGAAATGTACTTCCTGAATGGAAAATTGCCCATTGTTTTAAATAAAGCTTGATTGAATTGAAAATCGAATTTACTCCACCTTGCTTCGTAGTGTGGCTGACATTTTTTGTTTCCAACAAGTGAAAATAGTGGAAAGTCCATCAACCTCTGTTGCCGTGTCAGCATTGTCTGACTAGTCCAACAAGCGATGAAGCCCCTCAGACCACAAGCCCCCCGTCTGTAACCCTCTTCACTGTCATTTTACGGTTTAATTCCATCATCTGAAATTGGATCATGTGGTCAACTGGACTTCTGTGAAGAAGCAGACAGAAGATGGATGCCAAGCTAAAGAAGGCTGCACACTGGAAAACCACCTAACCACTGCTGCCCTGGGAGAAAGAAGCTTAATTAAAACCCACACACTTAACACTGATCCATGGTCAGGTACAAGAGGATCTCAGTTGTGTGATCAAAATATAACCACACTTTTCGTGCTGACTTGGGGTCAGATATCAAATTAATCCCTCGTGTTAATTCATAAACAAGCACACAACACTGATTTGGCTGCGATCTCTATATATCTCTATGCGACAATGTGACAGAATGACTAATTTCTTCGGATTATCAGTAAAATTAAGGAATGGATTAAATATTGATTATGCTGAAATATCTTAAATTTGCCTATATGGCCTAGGAACCACTAAAATATGTAATAATTACTGAACATTTAATCACCGGAAACAAATTG
The DNA here is from genome assembly GCF_057628025.1 of Oncorhynchus mykiss. Taxonomy (NCBI): domain Eukaryota; kingdom Metazoa; phylum Chordata; class Actinopteri; order Salmoniformes; family Salmonidae; genus Oncorhynchus; species Oncorhynchus mykiss. Next base: position 49,077,798 of record NC_143032.1, read on the forward strand.
AACAAATGTGACCGAACGGCTCGATTTGGTCTGATGTAGCAAAATTTGAAATAGTGTTTTTTACATTGGATAAAAGTAGAGACTCGGAGCTATGGGAAAGAACAATGGGAAAGTAATTCTGCTTTGAAAGTTGATAAACTTGTAACCTCACTTTTGAGAAAATGGCCTTTGAATGTTTTGTTAAAACTACTGGAGAGCTCTTCTTTGTCCACTCCCATTCAGCGTCATTCACACCCTCTTAAGCCTTAGCTCCACCCATCTCTTTAAGGCATCACATGTGAGGACATGTACTAAACAACCAAGATGTAAAGACTAAAGGCTGGTTTATACTACGTCTAACGACAGTTGTATCAGTGACATCAGGAACATTCTATTGTCGTCCGACATCAAACTTATCGTTGTCGTTATGAAAAAGTATAAACACAAAAACTACAGGCTACATGACATCAGCAGTCTGCTGGTCCAAAATAGCATGACTAGTGTATTTAATAAAGGCAACTTTCTAAACAATGCTTTGGTTTGTTTCTAGCTTGTTAGCTAGATAGCTAATGTTAAGATAGCTGGCTAGCCAGTTCAAATAATGACCATATCATATAGCTGACAACATCTTCACTTTAGATCATTTGTCTTCATTATTACAGGAAAATAAACTCACCTCAAGTTCATTATTTACAAGTTAATGGCGAGCCAATTACAGAAAATAGCTTACGAGTTTGTGAGTTTGATGAAATATAAGTAGGGCATTCTAATCTAAAAAGTAATACTTCCAGATCAACTGTAATGTCAATACAATGTCAAAGTCTCCCCTTTCCAACAAAATCAATTACATGACGCCCACGCTGCCGTTTCTGCATAATTCAAGCAGGCAATGAGCCCCGTCGGGTCTTTTTAAAAATGGCGGGTGGGGAAGCGAAACTAATGCGTGATAGTGAGAAGGAGAGATCACGTGTGGGAAAATTGCTTTTTTTCACTCGATCTGTCCAACTTATCATCATATCGCCTCTAAAATGTAAAAAAAACAGAGTTTATATAATGTGTCATTAGATACTTATTTGAAGGTTTGTGTCGAATTTGAATCGGGTTATTAGGGCAGTGCTAAAGTGATCTTGGAAGTAAACAGCGGCTTTGAGAATGATGATCGCATGCAATGATGACGCATAAAATGACTAGCTATCCCCCCCTTACCCCCGTCACTGTCCATTTCTTGTTTTTAAAGGATGATGTACTGTATCTCGGTATTTACAGAAGCTATTTCGATCATATTTGGCACAAAAAAGTAAGGCCATTGGACCTACTCAAAATGTGTAAAGCAATATGTCCTTGGCAGAAGGTCAAGGTCACAGTGACCAGAAATGTATTTTTGAGGTCATGACCTTGATTTATTATACAGTTCCCTCAGAAAGTATTCACACCCCTTGACATTTTCTACATTTTGATGTGTTACAGCCTGAATTTAAAGTTAATTACATGTAGCTGTTGTGTCACTGACCTACACACAATACCCCATATAGTCAAACGTGTTTTTGTTTTGTTTCAAATTAATTCAAATTGAAAAGCTGAAATGTTTTGAGTCAATAAGTATACATCCCTAAATAAATTCAGGAGTAAACATCTGCTTAACAAGTCACATTATAAGTTGCATGGACTATAATAGTATTTAACATGATTTTTGAATGACTACCTCATCTCTGTACCCCACACATACAATTATATGTAAGGTCCCTCAGTCGAGCAGTGAATTTCAAACACAGATTCAACCACAAAGACCAAGGAGGTTTTCCAATGCCTCGCAAAGAAGGGCACTTATTGGTAGATGGGTAAAAAAAGAAAAGCAGACATTGAATGTCCCTTTGAGCATGGTGAAGTTATTAATTACACTTTGAATGGTGTATAAATACACAGTCACTACAAAGATACAGGCATCCTTCCTAACTCAGTTGTGGGAGAGGATGGACACCTCTCAGGGATTTCACCATGAGGCCAATGGTGACTTTTAAACAGTTACTGAGTTTAATGACTGTGATAGGAGAAAACTGAGGATGGATCCACAACATTGTAGTTACTCCACAATACTAACCAAAATGACAAAGTGAAAAGAAGGAAGTCTGTACAGATTACACATTTTACAAACATGTATCCTGTTTGCAATAAGGCACTAAAGCAAAACTGCAAAAAATGTGGCAAAGAAATTAACTTTATGTCCTGAATACAAAGCATTATGTTTGGAGCAAATCCAACACATCACTGAGTACCACTGTTCATATTTTCAAGCATGGTGGAGCTGCATCATGTTATGGATATGCTTGTCATCGGGAAGGACTATGGAGTTTTTTAGGATAAAACAATTGGAATAAAGGCAAATCAGTCTGTTTTCCAACAGACACTGGGATACAAATTCACCTTTCAGAAGAACAATAAACTAAAACAAAAGGCCAAATACACACTGGAGTTAGTTCCCAAGACAACATTGAATGTTCCTGAGTGGCCTAGTTACAGTTTTGACTTAAATCGGCTTGAAAATCTATGACAAGACTTGAAAATGGCTGTCTAGTAATGATCAACAGCCAACTTGACAGAGCTTGAAGAATTTAAAAAGGAATAATGTGCATTTATTGTACAACTTACCCGGAAAGACTCACAGCTGTAATCACCGACAAGGTGATTCTAACATGTTTTGACTCAGGTGTGTGAATACTTTTGTAATTTAGATATTTCTGTATTCTGTATTTTATTTTCAATACATTTGCAAAAATGTCTAAAAACATGTTTTCACTTTGTCCTTATGGGGTACTGTGTGTAGATGAGTGTGAGAACAAAATTGAGTTCCTCCATTTTGAATTCAGGCTGTAACACAACAAAATGTGGAATAAGTCAAGGGGTATGAATACTTTCTGAAGGCACTGTATATGGCCTGACCAAGTTTATTGTATTTTTTGTAAACAACAGCAGAGACTGCAGTATTTGTCAAAAATAAAAAATCTCTCTCAGGTAAACACGCCTGTGTATCCCTCAACACTTTGACTTTTTACATTCCAAACCCAATACTGTGATATCTAACAGTGAGGACACCACACTTGGATACCCTCGAGGGGAGCAGAGGCTTGTGGGAGATTAGTGATGTTATGACAGGTCCCTCCGGGGCTTCCTGTCACAACTCAATGTCTGGAAGCCCTATGAAATATTAGCACCAATAACAACGCCTCTATCAGGACCGCTCACTCAGCTCACAGTAAAAACAAACAAGTCTTCTCATTGGCTCTAGCTGGCTTAATCATGGGGCGTGTCTGCGCAAGGTTGCAATTGATGGGCTGAATAGGTTTTTTTTGCCGGAAAATGTGTGTATGGGCCTCAGTCTCTGATCCCTCAAAACCAGAACCTAAATTACCTCCTAGCTGGAAGGACCTTTCAGACAAGAATGTTAAGCTCAAACAAGGGCTCTGATTGTTGTGACTTGTGATTGAAGTAAATAGCTGTTTGATTGACAGCTCCGTTAACCTGTAATTCCTTACTTTGACATATGTCTATCACCCGTCACTCTTCCAACAGCTATGCTCTTCTTACCTCACCTGTTATTCACTGGTCAGATGTTCCAAGTTATGATATCTACCAGTAAATGCCAAGGCAAGAATGGGTATGCACACCAGGTATTTAAAAAGCTCAAAGTCTTTGGTTGAATATTTGCAACGACCAATTCAGTCATCATGGAATAGCCTACCTTGAAAATCAAGACATTTGGTCCTTGAAAAGTCATTGAAGTTATGTTAGCCGATTCATAAGTTCTACTGCTCCAATACAATTATCTATCATTTCTGATCAGTTTTTATGAGAGATGTAAGTGATATGTTTTTATGAGAGATGTAAGTGATATGTTTTTATTAGAAATGTAAGTGATATGTTTTTATGAGAGATGTAAGTGCTATGTTTTTATGAGAGATGTAAAGTGATGTGTTTTTATGAGAGATGTAAGTGCTATGTTTTTATGAGAGATGTAAGTGATATGTTTTTATGAGAGATGTAAGTGCTATGTTTTTATGAGAGATGTAAGTGCTATGTCTTTATGAGAGATGTAAAGTGATATGTTTTTATGAGAGATGTAAGTGCTATGTCTTTATGAGAGATGTAAGTGATATGTTTTTATGAGAGATGTAAGTGCTATGACTTTATGAGAGATGTAAGTGATATGTTTTTATGAGAGATGTAAGTGATATGTTTTTATGAGAGATGTAAGTGATATGTTTTTATGAGAGATGTAAGTGCTATGACTTTATGAGAGATGTAAGTGATATGTTTTTATGAGAGATGTAAGTGATATGTTTTTATGAGAGATGTGATATGTTTTTATGAGAGATGTGATATGTTTTTATGAGAGATGTAAGTGATATGTTTTTGAGAGATGTGATATGTTTTTATGAGAGATGTGATATGTTTTTATGAGAGATGTAAAGTGATATGTTTTTATGAGAGATGTAAGTGATATGTTTTTATGAGAGATGTAAAGTGATATGTTTTTATGAGAGATGTGATATGTTTTTATGAGAGATGTGATATGTTTTTATGAGAGATGTAAAGTGATATGTTTTTATGAGAGATGTGATATGTTTTTATGAGAGATGTGATATGTTTTTATGAGAGATGTAAGTGATATGTTTTTATGAGAGATGTGATATGTTTTTATGAGAGATGTAAAGTGATATGTTTTTATGAGAGATGTAAAGTGATATGTTTTTATGAGAGATGTAAGTGATATGTTATGAGAGATGTAAAGTGATATGTTTTTATGAGAGATGTAAAGTGATGTGTTTTTATGAGAGATGTAAGTGATATGTTTTTATGAGAGATGTAAGTGCTTTCGTTTGCTTCCCATGGCCTCTGTTGTGCTTGTTGTGGTAAAACCACGTGAGGTTATTATGAACAAGACAGCATGAACGTTGGCTTCAACGTGGTTTTCCATTCAAAGCATTCCTTTACAAAGGAACCCGTTTTTTGGTCGCTTTCTCGTTTTAAAACATGATACAGTAACCCCTCAATAACTCTTCAACATCTAAAACGGCGAGACTGACTAGCTACCACATGGACAGGCATGGACAAACACCACATTTGTGTCGGGAGCATTTGGCCTATTTAGTCAGGCAATGCCCACATTATTCTGACATATTTTAGAATGTAAAAATAATGTGAATGGTAATTGGGTAGGCCTATTAAAAATGTATTATTCGTAAAGTGGTAATGCATACTTTGCTTACATTTGTGTGTGTGTTCTATTCGCAGAATAGAACACATGGCACTTTGAAATTTGGAAAAAATACATTTAGGACTTTATTTTACATCTCTTTTATTTTCCGTCACAGTAAATCTCTCCAAATCAATGTAAGAACACAAAGCGATGCCATTTCAAATGATGGCTTGTCATTATGAGCCAGGTTCTGTATGGAATGCAGGCCAGGTCATTATCAATTATTTTTTAAAAATATTTAAAAAAAATAGGTGAGATCAAATCATATGCTGGTGACACCAACTGACAAAGTTGATAGCACCAGTGCCACCAATGAAAAAACAAGATGAGTAGAACCCTGGAGTGAGTGTGAGAGAGAGAGCTGATCTCTGTTACTCTCAGTCCTACTTTAACCTGAAGGTTATTGCTTTTAACTCAGATGGCGTCTATCGACATCCCAGTCGACCTGGCCAGGACACGCTGACACAGGACTAGCCGGTCAGTCGTCAGATAATGTCTATCACGGACTCTCCCACCACAAACATCCGTGTTGCCTTTCCTCTCACTCTGTGGTACGCTCAAGGTTTTCTTTGTACTAGTATGTGAGGGTTTGGGTATCCTAGACACTGGAAAGACTGCACAATAAATAACCAGCCCCTGGGTAATCTGTTGTCTCGTGAGTTTTAAGCTAAGGCACAAAAATACTACAATATGTCAGTGTGTGTGTGTGTTATTGTTCTTTACCGTCCCATCTGTCATCAGGCTGGTAAGGCCACTGGCTATAGGAGAAGGGAATGTAGAATAGATCCGGAGAAAAGAATGTACAAAATAAGGTATGAAAATGTATGCACTGCCAGTCTCTCTGGATAAGAGCATCTGCTAAATGACTCAAATGTCAAATGTAGATGGAGGGGGAAAAAAAGAAACAATTTCGAGGAGGCTGAATGAATTACACGACGGATGGGGAAAAAAGAGCTGCTTCAAGAAAATAAGTCTAGTTACCATGGCAACGTGAGGTGGAAGTCAGCGCCGCTTTCCAAATAACCAATTACGCCCATGTGAGTATGTCTGTTTTTTTTTTTTTTTTAATAGCTTTAGTTGACTTAGCTGAGGAACCATTCACCAGGCCACCATATTTCTAGATGGAGAAAAATAGGAAAGTAGAGCAGAGGGGACACTTATGTTAATTACCGGTGCAAAGTGAGGGCCTCAGTTTAGTCTAATCAGAGACCGTGTGAGACAAAGTCGTGCATGGCGCCTGAGTGATTTGCGTGTGTGTGAGTGTGTGCGGCTTACACTGGTTGTGGGTCTAATTAGGGTCTATGATAAACATTGTGATCTTCGGGAGCAGCTGAATGCCCCCCTCCTCCCCCTTTCCTCAGATTAAGAGAGGAGCAGGAACGGTAATAGGTTTGGGGCGGAGAAGATATTTTTGTCTTTTGTTCGCTGCACTGATTGACACAGGAGAGGGCAGTCAGAGACAGGAAGTGAGGCGTGGGGCTGAAAAGGGAAAGAGGCCTGTTTGACGCTCTGCATCTCAGATTGACATTCTCCCACACTACTCCCTTCTCCTACCACAACAAGGCTCTCTCAGTGTCCTGCAGCTTCCCTCTTCTCCTCCGCTGTCACTCTGCCCATCAACGGCATAGTGAGCCAGGGAGATGACAGAAAGAGAGTGAATGCATGTCCTCCAGACATAGGTTTCCCTGTGTCCAATGTCATGGTGCCTGTGGGGTGTTGGTTTGGAGATGCTAAACCCTCTACAGGTGTGGATGAATTTTGACCGCCTCCACAAGGCTTTGTCGGACCTTAGATTGGCAGACGCAGTGCATTCAGAAAGTATTCAGACTCCTTCCCCTTTCCCACATGCTGTTACGTTACAACCTTACTCTAAAATGGATTAAATATAAACATTTCCTCATCAATCTACACACAATACCACATAATGACAAAGCAAAAACAGGTTTAGAAATTTGACAGAGCTTGAGAGGATGTGCAGAGAAGAATGGGAGAAAGTCCCCAAATACAGGTGTGCCAAGCTTGTAGCGTCATACCAAGAAGACTCAAGGCTGTAATCACTGGCAAAGGTGCTTCAAAAAAAAGTACTGAGTGCAGCCGGCCGCGACCGGGAGGTCCGTGGGGCGACGCACCGTTGGCCTAGCGTCGTCCGGTTTAGGGAGGGTTTGGCCGGTAGGGATATCCTTGTCTCATCGCGCACCAGCGACTCCTGCCGGGCGCAGTGCGCGCTAACCAAGGTAGCCAGGTGCACGGTGTTTCCTCCGACACATTGGTGCGGCTGGCTTCCGAAGGGTTGGAGGCGCGCTGTGTTAGGAAGCAGTGCGGCTTGGTTGGGTTTCGGAGGACGCATGGCTTTCGACCTTCGTCTCTCCCGTGCCCGTAAGGGAGTTGTAGCGATGAGACAAGATAGTAATTACTAACAATTGGATACCACGAAATTGGAGAGAAAAGAGGGTAAAATATATATTTTTTAAGTACTGATGTAAAACATTTAAAAAAAAAAGTACTTATGTAAATGTTATTTCAGTTCTTTATTTTTAATGCATTTGCAAAAATGTCTAAAAACCAGTTTTTGCTTCATCATTATGAGGTATTGTGTGTAGATTATGGGGAAAAAAACGATTTAATCAATTTTAGAATAAGCCTGTAACATAAAATGTGGAACAAGTGAAAGAGTCTGAATACTTTCTGAATGCACTGTATAGTCAGAGGGGCATTATAGTGGAGGACACACACATCACTTGCACTCAGAGGAAACAAACACCTAAAAACACTACAAATTCAAAAACACATTCAACCACACACATCCTTCAAAACCATATCCCCAGACCACAGAAAAACTGAGATTGGCTAAACGGATAATGATACACAGCCAAACGATCCACAGACATTTTCACATTCACGTTTATTTCCCATGATTTCATAGCAAGCTTCAACTTATGTGTGTTACAATCCAATTAAAAAGGTTTCGCCCAGGTTGCTTTTTTACTACTCTCACAAACACCTTGAGCGTTTGGCTGCTCTATGGTAGACTAGCATTTCCATCTAGCAAAAACACACACACACATACTTCCTCATATACATACGTGGGGGGCCACATCTCACAAATAAAATAACTAAATAAATTACAAAAATAACATTAAAATAGCCATGCGCTGACTGTACATACGCAACCGAAATGTAATACCTACATCTAGGAGAAAAAAAACACAAACAAATATCTTATGCTTCTCTCAAAAAGCAGCAACCTTTCTAAAAATGGGAGTATCGTTGCAATGTACGGGCAAACCAACTAAGCTTACAGACAGACTGGAGAAATACATGTACTTCTCAGCACCGCAAAATAGATACACAACATCGGCTTTCTGACCTTTTAGCTGAGGATTGTTCTCTCCTGTACCTCGGGGTTCATGCGTATGTATGTTGATTTGCTACATGTGCAAATGGTTCTACTTGGCTTGCTAACTTCCTGGTTATGCTAATTGTGCGTTACGGTTACTAGTTGGTCATTGGGTAGTACTGCAGTCTTTGTGTAAATACGACCAAGGTGTACATTCCGTTTCAACTTGTGTGTAACGATATAATTACATATAGACACACATTATGTAAATAGAGATTTATAGATTCTCTGTGTGTAACACCTGTGTCGTTTTCATGACAAATGGGGACATTGCACCAAAACCATTGTGTTAACGTATATTATTTGTCTAATGTGTCTATTCGTTGTACAACACTTCTGACCATTCTATCTATATCTGTTTGAGATATGCAAGGCAGATAAGTATGGATGTGATATCCATAATGCACCAAGGCCAGGGGGGGAGGAGTGAGGTCAGAGCAAAATGGGGGATATCTGGGAGGCGGGGGTAGGAGGGGAAGGAAATTAAGGTCTGTTTCATCTAGGAGGCAACAAGAGTTTGTGGCTTGGACTATGCTGTAGAGACAGGAGTTTTTCCTGAACACTTGTCCTGACCAGGGGGAGAAAAAAACTTTGGCTCCTAGCCCTGAGTTTTTTGTAGGTAGGTCACAACATGGTCAGGAGAAATTCCTCGAGCTAGGGTCACAAAAGGGACAGGGTGAAGAGTGGTTAAGTAGTGGTCAGGGAGTTTGAGCTAGGTGAGTGAGTCTCTGTGGTTGTTGGACTCGGAGTCGGAGAGGCGGTTATCGTGGGGGTCTGCGGCGTCGGGGTCGTTGTCGGGTTCATCGCCACTCTCTGCGCTGTAGTCCACCTCCTCCATGAAGGAGTGCTCTTCGTCCTCCAGCACGTACGTACTCGGGCTGCTGCTGGACAACAACACAAACAGTCAGTCCATTATTCTAGGCAGGCTCAATTTAAAAAAAATCTAAGTACTTGAAAGCAACAAGAAAAATAGATTTGAACCTGGGTCTGGACAGAAATGAAATATAAATGATTTCAGAAAGGAATTCAGAAAGATAAAACTAGTGACAGGCAATAAAAAGTATACTAACCCAACAACAAAAATCCCATTAAAACACTAATCGTTTTCTCTTTTTATGCGTCAGTTTAGTGGTTTAATGGTTAAACGTCTGAGGTTTAGTGGTTTTAGTGGTTTTTAATGGTTTTTAATGGTGTGAGGGCTTTGAAAGAGGATCCCATGGAGACAGTGGATGAGGGGGTTCAGATATTGACCCCTGCTCCCCCCCACCCCGCCCCAGAGAGAGGTAAAGTGGATTAGGAGGAGGGTGTGACGGGGTGTAATTGTGTAATGGGCTGGATGGACAGAGTGCTGTCTAGAGAGGAGTGTTAAGATCCCAGAGTGAGAGAGCTTGAGCCATTACAGTCCATTAGAGAAATATTGCAAGGGCCACACTCACTCACTCTGGACTAGCCCCACACACAGCACACAAAGGCCACAGACACACGCAGCATGTGTATGTGCGCGCGCACGCACACACACACACACAATTCCAATCTTCTTCTTATTATGATATCATGGGTCTGATGATTAAATATTAAATGATAAAAAGCATAAAATCATAAAAACTGTTATGATCCTATAGCCAAGCCCCGAGGTCTCTAACCTGGCTGCTTGATGGGTTTCAATAAATAAATACATCAATTATACATGGATAAATCAAGACACGAGGAGAAGACATTTGTTCGAAGGAGCCACATTGACAGGCCATGAGGATGCTAAAGATGATGATAATGAACAATGCAGCTACACTACTGCCCTGAGTGCTGGCCACACTGCAACTGGCAATTCAACTAGTGGATCATGTATGGTTAGAAGGTTGGAGAGTATGAGTGTGTGTGTGTGTGCACGCACGCGTGTGTGTACAAAGGTTATTACAGCTTGTGATTGAATACTATTTTTTATTTCTATTAGTTGTTAGATTTATTTGAAATAGTAAATTGATTTACTATTTTTTTTATTTTGTTTCAGTTTGATAAATACTTCCATTTCATTTTTATATTATTTAGTTTCAGTTTTAGAGTTAGGGATAAATGTAGCCTATGCATGAGAGGCTAGAAGACATGTGTGTTGTATGCATAGTTTGTTTTTTGGGGGATGTCACTCCTTGCCACTGGGGGGCAGTAATACATAAGGCCAGGACCATAGACTTGGGTAGACATGACATCTCTGTATCATGATGGCGTCTGTGAGAGCGTGGGCAGCACCATTGAGGCCATCTCCATCTTGAAAGAGTACATTTTCATCTTCATGAGTACAAATCATTGGTTTATCCATCCCGATGACTCGGCTGTCACGACTCCAACCGGGCCATCAGGCCATGCCAACCCGGGTCATTGGGAGGGATCAGCCAATGAAGTTGAAAGTCCCTCCCAGTTGACTAAGTCAAAATGTCTAAAGTCCTCAATGGTGCTGCAGATGCTAACAAAGTCTTTTGGCCACTAGAGGACTCTATACAACTCCATGGCCAGGACGTAGGTTTGGTTAGGTTTAAATTATACATCTTAACGTAACTTCAAGGATAAGTGCCTAGACTGGTGCAAGAAAATAGGGTAAATAAAAACAGCTGTGACCACAAGGGTCAGGGCAGAGGAAATGTAGTCATTGTTGGAGTGTTTCTGTAAGTTGTTGTTCGTATAAGTTTGTTTTTGGAGTAAAAATAAATAAATAAAAATATATATATAAAAAAAGAAATAACTGCAACGACAGCAAAAAGCATAAGCAAATCTATCAGTTCAATCGATCAATCATTTGTGGTTCATCTTCAAGAAGACTCTGCGTTCCAGAGGAGGTTGTCATTCGGTTTCTCAAGCCTGATGACACGCTGAATATTCTCTCGTCTAACGCTTGGGATGTAGGGGCAGAAAACAGACCCAGTGCCACAGGGCACAGCTTTGGATAAACAGCCATCCTTGCCTGGCAGAACTGGAGAGGTGACTCTGTAAACATGCCCCCCCCCTTTACCTCTTCCAGGTATTTCTGCAGCTCACACAGGCCGCTTAATGCCCTGCCAGGTTGACGCTCCGGCTGCACAGTGACCTCAGACAGAATCTTCACTGCGAGGAACCTATATTTCTGAAGAACTGTGGTCGAGATGCTTGCTGGATTCAACGTGCAGGCATCGTTCGGGGGTCTGTGCTGCTCCACGGCTGTACTGTCCTATTTGCTGAAGTACAAAAGACTGCTTCCCTCATCAGTGGCTCCATTTCTGTTGGCAAAGTGCCAGAGACTTGGGTCCATCAGGCAAGCTGCTGCAGGGGTTGGATGGAAGTTGGCTGCCAGAGGATTCAGTATGCATGCGAAGCGCTCACACAGTGACTTCAGGAGGACCTGTCCCAACTGTTTTGCAACACTAGTTGACTGCAAGTGTGCCTCAAGGTTGAGAGAGCAGAGCACCACATCAGACAGCGACTGGCTGTCAGTTTGACGATGGTCGGTGTGGATTGCGAACGGCTCCAGTAACTTCACAAGCTGCTCTAGCTTGGCCCAGTCACGCCCCGCGCTCGCCCTCGGATTTCATCCCTGTTAGCTAGTGATAACTATTGATAGTGACGCACAAGCTGAGCCTGTTTGAAACATCAGCATCTACGGGAAGCATTTACCCACCAGATTCAAAAGATCGAAAACCCCATTTGATTTTTACCCCAAGAAGAAAAAAACTAAAACGTAATTTATGATGAGTTTTATTTGATATTAGTTTGTTTCGCATTCAAAGATAATGGTTTCAGTATAGATTTCCAATGTCAGTTCCTGTTTACTATAATAACCTCGGTGTGTGCATGTGTCTGACCTGGAGACTTTGCAACGGGTCTCGATCAGGTCACTCTCCACGTCCAGAAGGTGGGCGTGGTTCCGCAGCTCCAGGGGCGAGGTCAGTCTCTTCAGCCTGAGCAGAGCCACACAGAACTGGGCTCCCATCTCCTCCAGCTCCCTGGTGCCTATCTGGAGCCCCTGGACACACACATTATTAACACTTACTGTGCAAACACATTGTATATACACCCATGCGTGTAGACAAGCACACACAATTAACACTACACACGCACAAACACACACAGCAGGTAGCCTAGTGGTTAAAGCGACAAGGTGAAAAATCGGTCAAATGTGCCCTTGAGCAAAGGCACTTAACCCTAATTGATTCAAGGTCACCGTTGATAATGGCTGACCCTGGCCATGACGCCACTCTCCGGGAGAGTTGGGAGATGCAAAAAAACACATTCCCAATTTACACATGCTTGTGATACAGACCTGTGCATGTGTGAAACAGGCCAACTATAAGCACCAACCTAATTATGATCACACACACACTGCTAGTCCCACGGGCAGGCTCTCAAGTCTACAGCGGGCTTCCAGTAAAACGTCTGTAGCAGAAACAGGATTCTGTTGCAGTGTGTTAAGACTCGGAGCAGAACTGAAAAGAGGACACTGGCTTGGCGGGACCATGGGAAATAGAACCTCAACTAAATACGATCCCTGAACATCTGTCCAAACACTTTCCCCCTCCACATGCATAACTTAATCAGCAGGGATGGAAGGAGAGGGACCATGCAAAACAGGCAACCCTAGCCTGCTCCTGGGCTCTGCAGATGTTGACATTGGCAACCCCAGTGCTGAGAGGGGGAGAGGAGCTGACAGAGGTTTCTGCACTCACTGGACACTCATAGACCGAACATTAACTCAGTCATCATGGAGCTCGCACACACACACACTAACAGCTTTGAGTCACTAACAGTATGATTTACAGGACTATGGCTCCCCCTGCTGGTTGTTGGTCCACACACACACACACACACACACACACACACACACCAGGCTGTATCGACACACACACTCTCTAGCACACACACACACACCCACCCCCCTTGCATTTGTCATTGCTGGGATACACCCTCACCTTGTATTTGCCCTGGTCACAGCCACAGAGTGTGCTCTCCATGGTGTAGCTCCGCTGAACTCCGATCTCCCTCCACACCACCACACGGGCCGTGGCCTCCTTGGAGCGCTCCACCACAAAGCTGCAGCTGGCCATGCTGAAGGCCGGCGCCGTCTGGGACAGGATCTTAGGCAGAGTCTGAGGGAGGGAGAAGGGGAGAAGAGTTGGAGTGCAACACCTATAGACAACAGCCAGTGAGGGCTCGTTTGTGTCGGAGAGAGGATACGCTATGGGTGGATAGGAGATTATCTGAAAAAGATTAAACAGCATGATCATTACACAGGTGCACCTTGTGCTGGGGACAATAAAAGGCCACTCTAAAATGTGCAGTTTTGTCACACAACACAATACCACGTCTCAAATTTTGAGGAAACGTACAATTGGCATGTTGACCGCAGGAATGTCCACCAGAGGTGTTTACAGAAAATGTCATGTTAATTTCTCGACCATAAGCCCCCTCCAACGTCGTTTTAGAGAATTGGCAGTACGTCCAACTGTCCTCACGACAGTAGACCACATGTATGGCGTTGTGTGGGCGAGCAGTTTGCTGATATCCACGTTGTGAACAGAGAGCCCCATGATGGCGGTGGGACTATGGTATGGGCAGGATTAAGCTACAGACAGTGAACACAATTGCATTTTATCGATGATAATTTGAATGCACAGAGATACCATGACGAGATCCTGAGGTCCATTGTCGTGCCATTCATCCGACGCCATCACCCACCTCATGTTTCAGCATGATAATGCACAGCAGACAATGGAAATGGTGGTCACACAAGATACTGGCTGGTTTTCTGATCCACGCCCCTACCTTTTCATTTTAAGGTATCTGTGACCAACACATCTGTATTTCCAGTCAGGTGAAATCCATAGATTAGGGCCTAGTGAAGTTATTTCAATTGATTTCCTTACATGAACTTGTAACTCCGTAAAATCAGTTGCGTTTACATTTTTGTTCAGTATATGCGTGAGTGTACTGTATGTGTACTGTATGTGTACTGTATGTGTGTCTCTCACCCTGTAGCCAAGGTCTTCGTGTAGCTCACAGGATGTGGCGCTGATGTTGGTCTGCCATACGGTCTCCTTCAAACTACAACCGTACATGAACACGTTCTTCTTCCGGGAGTGACCGTGGTAGTCACAGAACACCTACACACCAGAGGGAGGTAAGGGAGAGGACTCAAGTCACCAACAGTGAAGTGGACGACTGAATTTATGAAGACAGTCAAACTTCGTCAGTCTGGCTCTACCGCCACGACCGTTAGGGAAAGTGACAAGGTTAAGGTTATGGCTAAGGGTGAGCATGACCGAGTTAGCCACGTGCGACCAGCGGCTGTAAGGGTATCGTGGGCTACAGCACGCATATGGCGGTTATGGTACGTAAGCGTGGTTGGGCTCACCAGTGGCGCCCTCTGGATGGCGGCGAGGTACTGCAGCAGGCTCTTGGTGTGGTAAATGGTAGGATGCAGCTCAGGGCTGGGGCTCTGCCACTGTCGGTTCAGATCCTCCCCACTCAGAGAGCAGCGATGACTGGAGGGAGAAACAGAGATGTTGTTATACACAGGGCCTTCAGAAAGGATTCACACCCTTTGACTTTTTCCACATTTTTGTTGTTACAGCATGAATTTAAAATTGATTTAATTTAGATTTCTTGTCACTGGGCTACACACAATACCCCATATTGTCAATGTTAATTACAAATGAAAAGCTGACATTTTTTAAGTATTCAACCGCTTTATCATGGCAAGCCTAAATAAGTTTGGGAGTAGAAAATGTGCAAGTCACGTAATAAGTTGCATGGACTCATGCTGTGCGCAATAATAGTGTTAAACATAAATTTTTAGTGACTACCTCATCTCTGTACCCCACACATACAATTATCTGTAAGGTCCTTCGGTCGAGCAGTGAATTTCAAACACAGATTCAACCACAAAAGACCAGGGAGGTTTTCCAATACCTCACAAAGAAATGCATCTATTGGTAAATAAGAACAAGAACAAAAACAAAAAGATGACATTAAGTATCCCTTTGAGCATGGTGAAGTTACTTATTACACTTTGGATGGTGTATCAATGCACCCAGTCACTACAAAGATACAGACGTCCTTCCTAACTCAGTTGCTGGAGAGGAAGGAGAGCGCTCAGGGATTTTACCACGAGGCCAATGGTGACTAAGACAGTAACAGAGTTTGATGACTGTGATAGGAGAAAACTGAATTCACCTTCAGCAGGAATAATAACCTAAAACACAATGCCAAATCTAAACTGGAGTTGCTTACTCAGAAGACAGTGAATGTTCCTGAGTGGGCGAGTTACAGTTTTGACTTAAATCTGCTTGAAAATCTATGGCAAGACCTGAAAATGGTTAACTAGCAATGATCAACAACCAATTTAACAGAGCGTGAAGAATTTAGAAAATAATAAATGGGCAAACGTTGCACAATCCAGATTTGGAGAGCTCGTAGAGACTTACCCAGAAAGACTCACAGATGTAATCTCTGCCAAAGGTGATTCTAAAATGTCTCAAGGGGTTGAATACGTATCTAATCAAGATATATTAGTGTTCTATTTTTCTTCTTTTTTACTCTCACAAATATTCACATTTTTCTTCCACTTTGACATAAGATTATTTTGTGTAGATCGTCGACCAAAAATGACAATTCAATCAATTTTAACCCCACTTTGTAACAACAAAACTTGGAAAAGGTCAAGAGGTGTGAATACTTTCTGAAGGCACTGTAGTATTCAGTTTGTGTGTGTCCATGCCAAGTATGTGCACACGTTCATACGCACATTCTAGTTGTGTGTGTGTGTGTGTGTGTGTGTGTGTGTGTGTGTGTGTGTGTACACTTACTTTCCGTTGACCACTCCGTCAGGGTTGAGCATGGGGACTATCTTGAAGATGTAGGCCTCCCTGAGACTGTGTGCCAGGGGGCTGCTACCCATCAGGAACTCCAGGGTGCCCTTCATCACCCAGCTGGCGTTGGTCTCCCCTGGGTGCACTCGCGATGACAGGAACACCAGAGGACGGTTCCCTGGACACACACAAATCACATAAAAATACACTCAGCAACACCCCCAAAAGAAGGATGAGACAGTAATGTGACAGAGAGACAGTGATATATTTAAGTCATTCTAGGTCAGTCCCCACCACAGTAGTCAGTCAGTACTCACTGAACTGGCAGATCTGGTCGTTGCTGGTGGACTCGGGCATGGCGGTGATGGTGAGGAGGGGGCAGCTATTACCACCAAGAGTCTCACAAAGGATGTCCTGGCGCATGTAGATCTGAGGGGTCCGCAGCGCCTCCAGCTTCTGAAGGTGCATCTGGGCAGGAACACAGCTAATAAGGAGGCTTTACACAACAGTGGACCTACGTTGGGCTAGTAGAGTAGTACGGTGCCTTGCAAAAGCATTCACCCCCGTGGCGGTTTTTACTATTTTGTTGCATTACAACCTGTAATTTAAATGGATTTTTATGTGGATTTCATGTAATGGACATGCACAAAATAGTCAAAATTGGTGAAGTGAAATTAAAAAAATAACTGAGAAGTGGTGCGTGCATATGTATTCACCCCTTTTGCAATGAAGCCCCTAAATAAGATCTGGTGCAACCAATTACCTTCAGAAGTCACATAATTAGTTAAATAAAGTCCACCTGTGTGCAATCTAAGTGTCACATGATCTCAGTATATCTATATATACATACACACACACACACACACACACACACACCACACACACACGTGGCTAAAAGTTGAGAATGACACAAATATTAATTTTCACAAAGTCTGCTGCCTCAGTTTGTATGATGGCAATTTGCATATACTCCAGAATGTTATGAAGAGTGATCAGATGAATTGCAAAGTCCCTCTTTGCCATGCAAATGAACTGAATCCCCCAAAAAACATTTCCACTGCATTTCAGCTCTGCCACAAAAGGACCAGCTGACATGATGTCAGTGAATCTCTCTTTAACACAGGTGTGAGTATTGACGAGGACAAGGTTGGAGATCACTCTGTCATGCTGATTGAGTTCGAATAACAGACTGGAAGCTTCAAAAGGAGGGTGGTGCTTGGAATCATTGTTCTTCCTCTGTCAACCATGGTTACCAGCAAGGAAACATGTGCCGTCATCATTGCTTTGCACAAAAAGGCATTCACAGGCAAGGATATTGCTGCCAGTAAGATTGCACCAAAATCAACCATTTATCGGACCATCAAGAACTTCAAGGAGAGTGGTTCAATTGTTGTGAAGGCTTCAGAGCGTCCAAGAAAGTCCAGCAAGCGCCAGGACCGTCTCCTAAAGTTGATTCAGCAGCGGGATCGGGGCACCACCAGTTCAGAGCTTGCTCAGGAATGGCAGCAGGCAGGTGTGAGTGCATCTGCACACACAGTGAGGCGAAGACTTCTGGAGGATGGCCTGGTGTCAAGAAGGGCAGCAAAGAAGCCACTTCTCTCCAGGAAAAACATCAGGGACAGACTGAAATTCTGTAAAAGGTACAGGGATTGGACTGCTGAGGACTGGGGTAAAGTCATTTTCTCTGATGAATCTCCTTTCCGAATTGTTTGAGGCATCCAGAAAAAAGCTTGTCCGGAGAAGACAAGGTGAGCACTACCATCAGTCCTGTGTCATGCCAACAGTAAAGCATCCTGACACCATTCATGTGTGGGGTTGCTTCTCAGACAAGGGAGTGGGCTCACTCACAATTTTGCCTAAGAACACAGCCATGAATAAGAAATGGTGCCAACACATCCTCTGAGAGCAACTTCTCCCAACCACCCAGGAACAGTTTGGTGACAAACAGTGCCTTTTCCAGCATGATGGAGCACCTTGCCATAAGGCAAAAGTGATAACTAAGTGGCTTGGGGAACAAAACATCAATATTTTGGGTCCATGGCCAGGAAACTCCTCAGACCTTAATCCCATTGAGAACTTGAGGTCAATCCTCAAGAGGCAGGTGGACAAACAAAAACCCACAAATTCTGACAAACTCCAAGCATTGATTATGCAAGCATGGGCTGCCATCAGTCAGGATGTGGCCCAGAAGTTAATTGACAGCATGCCAGGGAGGATTGCAGAGGTCTTGAAAAAGAAGGGTCAACACTGCAAATACCGCAAATATTGACTTTTGGCATCAACTTCGTGTAATTGTCAATAAAAGCATTTAACACTTATGAAATGCTTGTAATTATACTTCAGTATACTTCAGTATTCCAAAGTAACATCTGACAAACATATCTAAACGCAATGAAGCAGCAAACTTTGTGGAAATTCTCTAATCTTTTGGCCACGACTGTACACACCTGTTCTGAAAGAGCCCAGAGTCTGCAACACCACTAAGCAAGAGGCACCACCAAGCAAGCAGCACCATGAAGACCAAGGAGCTCTCCAAACAGGTCAGGGACAAAGTTGTGGAGAAGTACAGATCAGGGTTGGGTTATAAAAAAATATCAGAAACTTTTTACATCCCATTGGAGTATGTGTCCATAGGACCACTTTAAGCCGTACACTCCACAGAGCTGGGCTTTACGGAAGAGTGGCCAGAAAAAGCCATTGCTTAAAGAAAAAATAAGCAAACATTGCCAAAAGGCATGTGGGAGACTCCCCAAACATATGGAAGAAAATGTAGCTTTTTGGCCATCAAGGAAAACGCTATGTCTGGTGCAAATCCAACACCTCTCATCACCCCGAGAACGCCATCCCGAGAACACTCAATACCCCGAGAACACCATTTTTAATTGACAGGGACTGGGAAACTGGTCAGAATTGAAGGATTAATGGATGGCGCTAAATACAGGGACATTTTTAAGGGAAACCTGTTTCAGTCTTCCAGAGATTTGAGACTGGGATGGAGGTTCACCTTCCAGCAGGGCAATGACCCTAAGCATACTGCTAAAACAACGCTTGAGTGGTTTAAGGGGAAACATTTAAATGTCTTGGAATGGCCTAGTCAAAACCCAGACCTCAATACAATTGAGAATGTGTGGTATGACTTAAATATTGCTGCACACCAGCGGAACCCATCCAACTTGATGGAGCAGTTTTGCCTTGAAGAATTGTCAAAAATCCCAGTGGCTAGATGTGCCAAGCTTATAGAGACATACCCCAAGAGACTTGCAGCTGTAATTGCTGCAAAAGGTGGCTCTACAAAGTATTGACTTTGGGGAGGGGGGGTGAATAGTTATGCACTCTCAAGTTCTGTTTTTATTTCTTGTTTGTTTCACAAAAAAACAAACATTTTGCATCTTCAAAGTGGTAGGCAGGTTGTGTAAATCTAAATGTACAAACCTCCCAACAATCAATTTTAATTTCAGGTTGTAAGGCACCAAATAGAGAAAATGCCAATTCGCAAGCCACTGCACCGCAACTAATTAACATGTTCAATCTCCAAAACTGTGAAACAGTTTCTCCAGAGTTTAGTTATCTTTTATACCTGTAGAGTAGGTGTAGAAATATATTACCTTTAGAGTAGAGTAGGTATAGGGCTAGTGATATACACTCATCAGCCAGTTTATTAGGTACACCCATCTAGTACCGGGTCGGACCCCCCTTTGCCTCCTGAACAGCCTGAATTTATAAGGGCATGGTTTCTACAAGTTGGAAACGTTACACATGGATGTTGGTCCATGCTAACGCGATAGCATCACGCAGTTGCTGCAGATTGGTGGTACACCAGGAAGAATGGATCCATGGACTCATGCTGTTTATGTCAAATCTTGACTCTGCCATCAGCATGACGCAACAGGAACCGGGATTTGTCGGACCAGGCAATGTTTTTCCACTCCTCAATTGTCCGGTGATTGTGTGCTCACTGGAGCCGCTACTTCTTGTTTTGAGCTGATAGGAGTGGAACCCGGTGTGGTCGTCTGCTGCAATAGCCCATCCATGACAAGGATTGACGACTTGCGCGTGTTTGTGGCCCGCCTGTTAGCTTGCACGATTCCTGCCATTCTCCTTCGACCTCTCATCAACGAGCTGTTTTTGCCCACAGGCCTGGATGTTTTTTGTTTCTTGCACCATTCCCGGTAATACCTAGAACCGGCGTGCCTGGCATAGACAATCATACCACGCTCAAAGTCGCTTAGGTCACTCGTTTTGCCCATTCTAACGTTCAATCGAACAGTAACTGAATGCATCAATGCCTGTCTGCCTGCTTTATATAGCAAGCTACGGCCACTGAGTATAACAAACATTAGGAACATCTTCCTAATATTGAGTTGCACCCCCCCCCCCTTTTGCCCTCAGAACAGGCATGGACTCTACAAGGTGTTGAAAGAATTCCACAGGGATGCTGGCCCATGTTGACTCCAATGCTTCCCACAATTGTGTCAAGTTGACTAGATGTCCTTTAGGTGCCGGACCATTCTTGATACACACAGGAAACTGTTGAGCGTGAAAAATCCAGCAGCATTGCAGTTCTTGACACAAACCGGTGCGCCTGGCACCTACTACCATACCCCCGTTCAAAGGCACTTAAATATTTTGTCTTGCCTATTCACCCTCTGAATGGCACACATACACAATCAATGTCTCAATTGTCTCAAGGCTTAAAAGTCCTTCTTTAACCCGTCTTCTCCCCTTCATCGATAGTAATTTAAATGGATTCAACAAATGACGTCAATAAGAGATCATAGCTTTTACCTGGATTCACCTGGTCAGTCTATGTCATGGAAATAGCAGGTGTCCTTAATGTTTTGTACACTCAGTGTATAGTACCTTCAGAGTAGAGTAGGTGTAGGGGTAATGGTAAGCGAAGTAGCAGACGTCGTCCTTGTGGTTGAAGGTCATGCTGAACGTCATTGTGTAGTAGGACTTCCCCTTCTGACCGCCTGCCGCTATCGAGCTCCTGGAGAAGTGGTTTCTGGGTAAAAGGAGGTTGAAAATCTCACAAATGCTAGAGAGAATGACAAACAGAAACCAGCGAACAAAGTTTACACTCATGACACCAGGACCTACCAAAGTGACCAACAAGTAAGCTATTTGATGGCCCTGTTCAAATACCTTCCTTCCTTCCTTCCTCGATTGCATGGGGTAAACACAGATTGGGAAGTTATTGGATAAGAGAAAGCAAGGTTACCTTCCCTATTACAACCAATTTAGATCGGTAGTTACTTCAAGGAACAGGCCCAGACGGAAGGATGCATTTTAGAAGTTTTGGAACGGGGCTCGTTTCTCGTGACAGGTGCACTACTTGTCTGGTGGGCTGTGTCATACCGACTCTGCTCTAGGGGTAAAGTAGGACAATCACACCTACTTGTAGTAACAGATGTCCGTTCCGGTGCGAACCCAACGGGGCCTGCCACTTATGGCCTCCTGAACAGAGTACATCAGCACCTGCATACCTGCAAAACAGTACATGCAGTCAATTTACTAAAGAGAGGTTAATTATATACACACACCACATACTGAATTAGCACTTCTATCTAATTAGCATTTCTAGCTTTGCCACACATCAAAGGCAAAATAATGCAACAAAAAAATTACCAAGGCAGTCAGTCGCTCACCGTAGTTGAACTGGCTGTTGGACTTTTCACAGTTGATGATGTTGAAGCGATAGGGGGCTCCCACGCGCATGCCGCTCACCTCAAAGTAGAACCACTGGTGGTAGTGGTTACTGTTGATGTCGGAGTTTAGAACCAAGTCGTACTCAAACCTGGAACACACACAGATCACATCAGCTCAACCTTTAGGCAAACCAAAACGGGCCACACACGTGGGCACGGGAGACAAAGTTGAATTTAACAAATACTTGAAAAAATGCATTTATTTTGATATTGTTCCCAGTTTACGTAACAATGGGACACAATACTCACTTTCTGGCTTGAATAGCCTTCCTCAGGTTGCCAGACTCAAACTGAGAGTTGAACTTCAGAGATTCACCGTCATCAATCACCGGGCAACTGAAACAACAGACACCCACACACCGTGAGACCAACAGACACCCACACCGTGAGACACACAGACACCCACACCAAGTTTCCTGGACTGAAGATGATGACGCTCACCTCTGTATGTCCAAGTCGTAGACCACTTTATCAAGGATGTCATTGGGGTGGATCAGCCTCTCAATGTCCTGGAAGATCTTAGTCCTGTAGGGGGGCAGAGGACTGAGTGACATCATCATCACACAGCGGCAGCAGGGGAGAGCACTAACAGAACACACCAACCCTTCACTTTGACTCCACACTACTTTGAGCCACCCGACTACCGGAAATAAGTCATTTTCAGTGGAAATAGGTGGCACAAGGAGACATTGAGTGATTTGACTGATTCTAGCTACTGGTCCAGTTCTCTTAATCTCAAACAAGGGGGAGAGGGAGTGCAAAAGAGACACACTGCTGTCGTACCTAGATCAGCGTCTAGGGGTCTCACCTCTGCACGCCATAGACCCTCTCCAGGATGTGTTCTCGGAAGGTGGGCGCAACGTGGCCAAAGTAGTCTGGGTAGGCCACCTCTGAGTACTGTGGCACAGAGCGTGTGCTCTTCACCATCTCGACGTACAGGTCAGGGTCGTGGAGCGGCAGGAGCAACGCTGTGTCCGGCACCTCCAGCACCGCCCCCTCGCCTCCCTCCTCCTCTGCCCACTCCTCTGCTAACGTCTCTTCTGCCCCGCCCCCTTGCCGGGCAGCCACACCCCCAGCCAGCAGGGGAGGTTGCCTATAGTGCCTGTTGACCCCTCCTCCTCCACCCCCTGCCCCGCCTTGAGGCCCAGTCCCCTCCAGGGCCACCCGCTCCATCCCCTGTACAAGCTCCTGCTCTAGCCCTGGCTGTGGTCGGACTTGGCTGTGGTCACAGCAGCCATCGTGATCCTTGGTGATATTGATGGTGTCCAGGGTATGGACTGGGGCCGGGGTGGGGGCTGGGGCCAGAGGAGATGCTTCAGGGTGGGGTTGTTCACCTTTGGCCAGGTGGCACTCCTCCTGGAGGGGGGCGGCAGTTGGGTATTTCGGGGGCAAGGCCTGGGCGGTGGGAACGATGATGGGGCGTTGAGACTTTGGAGCTGCCGGGGTGGCTGTCACACCGCTCTTTGGGTTATCAAAGTTAAATCTCTGCAGACACACAAAGGAGATTTAACTTTAGGACGACAGGCAGCTTTCTGATCACTTAGCATTGTGGTCCCCTCGTGAAAAACACACATCTGTATGTTTTACAGTGTTTCCTCTAGGGTTTTTTCAGCAGCGGTGGCAAAGCTAGCATGGGGGGGCGTAGTAGTGGGCTTGGCCAATGGTGAAAATTTTTGAGAAAATCGTCTTGGCCGCAGACAATATTCTGCTGTTTTAAAGATAATTTCCTGCAATTCTACACTTTTTGACATGGCTTATGCCTGAGTGACTCAAACAAACTATTATTTTACAAAGTAGAAAATAGTAAAAAAGAAATAAAAAACCTGGAATGAGTAGGTGTGTCCAAACTTTTGACTGGTACTGTATATATATATATTTTAAATAATATATTTTGGATTGGCGGCAATGAATATAGGGGAATCACTGGTTTTAAAATGGAATGTTACAATATTGATCTGATTTTTTGATGTTGAAGACTCAACTAAAGACACAAAAGGGTGTCTGTCCTGCATTACCTGGAAATCCTCAGAGAGCTCCAGAAAGAATCTCTCATAGATCTTCAGCTCCTCAAACGGCCTGCTATTGGTCTCTTTGGGTCGCAGTTTATTGATGTCCGTTTCTATGTCGTCATTCTGCAAGGGGAGAACACGTCATCAGACCCCTAAATAAGCAGGAGCTGGATCCCAGTGGGGGAAAAAAGTGTATCCAAATGTTTTCACTCTAACTTCAGAGAGAATGTGGACAGGGAGCAACAGTGGTGGTGGTCAGTAGTGGTTGCGGTCACACTGTTGGTCTGGTCACTGCAGTGTCACCTGTCCTGTGGTCATTTTGCGGTCAGTCAAACAAGGTGTGGTTTAAATGAAAAAGGCTGCGTTCATGGTTCCTGTACCCTGGCGTGGTGGTCCTTATCCTCCTCCTCGTTCTCTGTGTCGTTCTCGGTCTCAACGTCATCGTTATCGTCGCTCTCGTCCACCACGTCATCCACTGGCAACCACACACGGGGACAAAGGCAAGATTGGGCTCAATTCCAGTTCTTTTCAGTATTCAGTAAATCTGGGATTCAATGAATCCAGGAAGTAAACTGACATTCTTCTCAGAGAAGCATTGAGGACAATTGAAATTGGAATTATAATTTCAGTTTACAAGATCAAGGCGTAACCGGACTGGTTACAGGGTCAAGGGAGAGTTTCCAAAAAATATAAACAATTTTATTTTTATTTTTAACACTAAAATAATCTTAAATCCAATGTTAAATGATCCCAATGCTAAATATGATCTGATTTTAGCAAAACTCAGCCAAGATTGGTTGGTTGGATTGTGCACTAGATGAGAGGAGAGGTGATTGCAGTGTCGTTCCATATCATTTCAGCAAGCCTTGCCCCCCTCCCCACCATCTCAGATTGTTCTGAAATGGTTTCCACAGCAACATATAAGATAAACATTCCTGCAACATTATTTTGTTGAAATATAATTTGATCTCTGAGAAACTAAGCTAATTGACTGCACCCAAATTAGCCCTTTGAATTTACAGGATTCAATAAATATAGTAACCTATAAAACTATCTGGACCAAACTTCCTCCGACCAATGAGAAAAACATGAGGAACCCCCCCCCCCCCCAAATGTCAAAAGTCACCCGTGGATCCTTCACACACCACTCCCACCACAAAGGCCAGTATACAGTGTGACAAAATCCTCTTTCTTGTGCTTTTTGAGATGGAACGACCCTGCAGGCAACTGTGAGAATAAGCAGACAGAAATGAGATGAGGAGAGAGATAGAGAGAGAGAGAGAGAGAGAGAGAACATCTGGCATCTTGATTGGGCAGCTGGACACATGGCTTAAAGAGTGAGGTGACATCAATGAAGAGTAAGAGTGAAAGTTCTTGAGTTAAGAGTTCCTTAATGTTAGAGGAGACTGTATTCTACTGTGTTAGTAGTGTGATACTAGACTGAGGAGTGTGACTCCGTAGCGATTAGGCTACTACTTATTGTGACAAGTCTTACCCTATGGGGGCTTTGGTGTAGAACTGGTATATGGGTCTTCCTGAAAGGGACATCTGTGGTGGAGCGTGTGAGTAAACTGTGTGCAATGACCATTGGGGTGATCTAAGTGGCTCCGCAAGCATTGTGAGTATAGTATGCATGTGAGCCTCACCCCCCAGGGGCTGGTTGTAGAGCTGAGCGACGGGCCCTCCTGCCGGAATGTGAGGCAGCTGGTGGTGGAAGACACTCTTGATGGTGGGCAGAGGGAGGCGGTTCTTGGGGAAGCACTTCCTCATGATAAGGCTGGAGGTGTTGATCAGAGGGTCCAGAGTCCTCACTGGAAGGCACTCCTAACAACACATCACCATCATTACTACTGATCGTCATCCACACCGTCATCAGATTCATCATTTACCATCCGTGTTGGTGTAATGTAAAAGGTGAGACTCGAGGTGAGGGTGTTGTGAGGAGAGAGTTGGGATTAAGGCTAGGTGCATAGACAGAGGGGGGTGGCGAGAAGGGTCTCGAACCCCCGTCGCCAGGAGTATGTGGTCCAGAGTCGCGAACTTAGACTGCTACAACAGACTCCGGCACTACTTTTTGGGAGTTTTGTCACCGTACTCACAGTAGAGGTGTTGTAGAGGATCCTCATCCCGTCTGCGTCGATGAAGGCCTTGCGGCCCAGCTTGATGTTGGTGATGTTCTTCAGGCAGCCCAGGACGCCCTTGCGGATCAACATGTGGCGGTGGCGCGTGTCGTTGCGGTGCCAGTCCTGGTAGATGTACAGCAGGACGGGCACATGGGCCCGGTCCACCGCCCGCCGGGCATTCGTCTCTGAGGGAGGGAGGGTTGGATGGACGGAGAGGAGGGAGAAAGAGGGATTGGGAGGGTGATGGAGAGAGGAAGGGAAGGATAAAGGGGTGGATAGAGTGAGAGAGCGAGCGGGGGAGGGAGGGAAGGACACACTGGTTGGTAATTGGCACAGACAATAGCACTGTTACTGAAAAACCATGACATTGTCCTTAGACACTGCAGAGAGAAGGCGAAAAAAAAGTACTTACTGGATTTGAGCAAAGCCCCCAGTGTGTCCAGGGATACTCTGTTAAGTAAAAGACATCCAGAGAAAGGGGTCAAAAACAGCCAACCCCCACACACACACACGCACACATACACTTACTTCAGCAGACTGGTGTTCTTTTTGCTGTAGGGTCCGATGATTTTGAACATGAGCTCCAGCACTCCATTCTTCCCCAGGGACACAGCATTCACAGCTGAAGACAAACAAACTGAACCTCAGTGCCCTCCACAATAACACCATATAGGAGTTGGCTACAGTAGGTTAGTAACTGTCAGTCAGATTTATGGTTCCTATGGCAACAATAAGCAGTGCCCCCCCTTTGGATTTAGAGATTGTTGCGTTTATGAACACCTATAACTGACATTTCCTGCAATCTAGTGCCTAAGATTGCCTTATATATATATATATATATATATATATATATAAACCTAAATTAGGAACACCATCCAATTTTTGAGTTGCTCATTCACCCTCTGGAATGGTGCACATACACAATCAATGTCTCAATTGTCTCAAGGCATAAAAATCCTTCTTTAACCGGTCTCCTCCCCTTCATCTACACTTCTCTTAATGTTTTGTAAACTCTGTGTGTATATATAGTGGTGCAGCCAGTCCACAAGGCAGCACAGCGCCTCTCTTACATTCTTTCTGGAGAACCCTGCCTATGACAACAGTACATTAGGTTAATAACTGTCTGTCAAATGTATGGTTCTGATCAGGGGTCTCCCCCTTTTAAAAAGGTTGTGCTGCTGAGTACAGCCGGGGGGGTAGAGACCCCCTTTGGTATTTTTTGTGTGTTTTTTGAACACCTGTAACTTCCATTTCCTACAATCTAGAGCAAAACATTTCATATATACATACACTGCTCAAAAAAATAAAGGGAACACTAAAATAACACATCCTAGATCTGAATGAATGAAATATTCTTATTAAATGTTTTTTTCTTTACATAGTTGAATGTGCTGACAACAAAATCACACAAAAATTTGATTTCCATTGATAATTTATCAACCCATGGAGGTCTGGATTTGGAGTCACACTCAAAATTAAAGTGGAAAACCACACTACAGGCTGATCCAACTTTGATGTAATGTCCTTAAAACAAGTCAAAATGAGGCTCAGTAGTGTGTGTGGCCTCCACGAGCCTGTATGACCTCCCTACAACGCCTGGGCATGCTCCTGATGAGGTGGCAGATGGTCTCCTGAGGGATCTCCTCCCAGACCTGGACTAAAGCATCCACCAACTCCTGGACAGTCTGTGGTGCAATGGAGCGAGACATGATGTCCCAGATGTGCTCAATTGGATTCAGGTCTGGAGAACGGGCGGGCCAGTCCATAGCATCAATGCCTTCCTCTTGCAGGAACTGCTGACACACTCCAGCCACATGAGGTCTAGCATTGTCTTGCATTAGGAGGAACCCAGGGCCAACCGCTGGGTTCCTGGCGAGCACATGGAGGGCTGTGCGGCCCCCCAAAGAAATGCCACCCCACACCATGACTGACCCACCGCCAAACCGGTCATGCTGGAGGATGTTGCAGGCAGCAGAACGTTCTCCACAGCGTCTCCAGACTCTGTCACGTCTGTCACATGTGCTCAGTGTGAACCTGCTTTCATCTGTGAAGAGCACAGGGCGCCAGTGGCGAATTTGCCAATCTTGGTGTTCTCTGGCAAATGCCAAACGTCCTGCACGGTGTTGGGCTGTAAGCACAACCCCCACCTGTGGACGTAGGGCCCTCATACCACCCTCATGGAGTCTGTTTCTGACCGTTTCAGCAGACACATGCACATTTGTGGCCTGCTGGAGGTCATTTTGCAGGGCTCTGGCAGTGCTCCTCCTGCTCCTCCTTGCACAAAGGCGGAGATAGCGGTCCTGCTGCTGGGTTGTTGCCCTCCTACGGTCTCCTCCACGTCTCCTGATGTACTGGCCTGTCTCCTGGTAGCGCCTCCATGCTCTGGACACTACGCTGACAGACACAGCAAACCTTCTTGCCACAGCTCGCATTGATGTGGCATCCTGGATGAGCTGCACTACCTGAGCCACTTGTGTGGGTTGTAGACTCTGTCTCATGCTACCACTAGAGTGAAAGCACCGCCAGCATTCAAAAGTGACCAAAACATCAGCCAGGAAGCATAGGAACTGAGAAGTGGTCTGTGGTTACCACCTGCAGAACCACTCCTTTATTGGGGGTGTCTTGCTAATTGCCTATAATTTCCACCTGTTGTCTATTCCATTTGCACAACAGCATGTGAAATTTATTGTCAATCAGTGTTGCTTCCTAAGTGGACAGTTTGATTTCACAGAAGTGTGATTGACTTGGAGTTACATTGTGTTGTTTAAGTGCAAAAAAGGGCAAAAAGTATTTAGTCAGCCACAAATTGTGCAAGTTCTCCCACTTAAAAAAATGAGAGAGGCCTGTAATTTTCATCATAGGTACACTTCAACTATGACA
The DNA here is from genome assembly GCF_057628025.1 of Oncorhynchus mykiss. NCBI lineage: Eukaryota > Metazoa > Chordata > Actinopteri > Salmoniformes > Salmonidae > Oncorhynchus > Oncorhynchus mykiss. The sequence continues at coordinate 49,106,977 of NC_143032.1, forward strand.
GACAAAATGAGAAAAAAATCCAGAAAATCACATTGTAGGATTTTTAATGAATTTATTTGCAAATTATGGTGGAAAATAAGTATTTGGTCAATAACAAATGTTTCTCAATACTTTGTTATATACCCTTTGTTGGCAATGACAGAGGTCAAATGTTTTCTGTAAGTCTTCACAAGGTTTTCACACACTGTTGCTGGTATTTTGACCCATTCCTCCATGTAGATCTCCTCTAGAGCAGTGATGTTTTGGGGCTGTTGCTGGGCAACACGGATTTTCAACTCCCTCCAAAGATTTTCTATGGGGTTGAGATCTGGAGACTGGCTAGGCCACTCCAGGACCTTGAAATGCATCTTACGAAGCCACTCCTTCGTTGCCCGGGCAGTGTGTTTGGGATCATTGTCATGCTGAAAGACCCAGACACGTTTCATCTTCAATGCCCTTGCTGATGGAAGGAGGTTTTCACTCAAAATCTCACGATACATGGCCCCATTCATTCTTTCCTTTACACGGATGGTCCCTTTGCGGAA